>NC_054376.1:65358495-65553495 GCF_017654675.1 Xenopus laevis
CCGTAAAAAGAGGCTGGATAGTCCGGACAAAGTAGCAAGGGTAATGGATGGACGAGGTCAGACAGATCCGGGTCAAAGGCAGGCAGCTCAGATTCGTAGTAATTCAGGCCGTGGTCAGATGCAGGCAGAGTTCAAACAAAGTCAGGAATAGCCGGGTCAACAACAGAAAATCAAGTATAAACAATGCTGGGTCTCTTGGAAATAAACTAAGATAACCTAGCTACTTGTTTGTGTATGAACTGTCTTAATATAGGCTCAGCTTCTCATTCACAGTGACGCGCACGAACGAACGTGCACAATGAGACGCGCGCGACAAGGCGCACGTAAATCAAGACGCACGGGCGCGTCTCTGCCGGCGCCTGTGATCAACTACTTGCCTACAGGGATGCACAGAACCGGACGTCCCATCCGTACAATAGTGAGTGGCCTTACCGAAAGCAGATGGTAAGTACACTGCATTTCTTTTCATTTAAAAACACACTTCTCCAACGGTAGAAGAAAACATTAATGTATCTTAGCAGTTTAAATTAGAATTACTATGGGGATTTAAGTCAACATCATTTTAAGAATGTGACATTCAATAAATGTAAATTGCAAAATGGCAATTAAAGCAATTACTGAAATTTCACAACCCAAAGACTTATAAGGATTAATTCTAGCGTAAAAGTATCTGAAATCCAGTAATGAAATAAAAACGTTTTATCATATCTCATACAAAAAAATTTCAGTAAAGGGACACTATTATCGAAAATTCTGCTGTCAGATATTTATAGCCCAAGAATCCTGGGAGATGATAATTATAGGAGTGAAGAGATGGCAAGGTTGTACAGTCCAGGGTGTAACAATATATCCTGGATGGTTCCAGATCAGAGGGCAGAATAAACAGTCAGGATATTAGGGCAGAGCAGGAAGAGATCAAGCCAACCCAAGATCAAAAGCCACGGACTGATCTGTTTGCTCTCACGAGGAAAGAAAAATATGCACAGACCAATAAAAGCTGCGGACTCTTGTCTCTCCAAATTAAGTTCGCTGGTTATTGCATATCAGCCAGAAGGTTGGGCACATTTTAAAATCTTGTTTTGTGAGAAGGGCACTGGGGTGTGATTCTTGCCTGGCACGTCTGTAGGCCTGCTGTATGATCCAATCATTGGCCCAGTGCATGGGGGCCAAATCAGGCAAAAATACAGACTGAATCTCACTGAATACCACTGTTTGTATTTCATAGAATATACTATAAAAAATGTTATAATAAATACCTGCAGAGGCGGGCGCTGGACTCCAGTTTTCATGGTGTCGGCACTTGCCAAGATTTTCAAAGGATAAGACACCTTTGTTACACCTATTTCTTTGTTGATTTCTGCTAACACTTGATGGAAGAAGATGTTTTTGATATACATGGTAAGGCACTCACACAGTGGGCATTGCTTAGCTGGGCCTAATCCCGTGGCATTCTCAGTCTGCAAAGAACATCAAACAAAGAGACATTACACAAAAGAGTTAGTGTAACCCCGAAGGCGTACATGAGAAATTGCAGTTTTAGATTAAGGGGGGCGATTTACTAAAACTCAAATTTTTCTACTCAAGTTTTTAAGGGGATAACAGTAGAATTTGTGGAAAAATATTTAATTTTTGAGATTATACCCCAAAGCTGCTAATAATTCCAGTTCAGAAATACTCCAGCTAAAACCTGTTGAAATCAAGTAAAAGTCAATGGCAGATGGTTCTATAAGTAAACTGACCCTTACGACATTCCTGCATAACTCTACACACTGAATCTGACTTTGACATGGCACCAACTGACCTCAGAAAGAAACGTGTGTTTCAAATGTCCCTGTTTTAAATCTCATTGCTTTCACACAATTACAGATTTATTAAATTTATATCATACATTTATTGATGAGTGCCATCAGAATACTAATTTACAATTACATTCTGAGGCTGTACCTGTTAAACAAGGTAATATTACATTAGAAATAAGCAGGTATACTGGATGATGACAGCTGCATTATCTGGTATGGTAACAGCTATTCTGTATTTAAACTGCACTACAGTTCCACCCCTCCCCTTGCAGGGAAGGGGGTGGTGGGGCACTTCAGCAGCAGTTACAGTGCTTAAAGAATAGCAGCAGAGAATTCATTAGCTTCATGACAGGTGTATTATTAAAAATGGCCTACAAATTTAGAAAGCTCTGAGGAATTAACATGTGATCCAATTAATTCAAGCTGTTTAGTAAATACCTAATATTTTTCTGATTGTGGAATTCTTCTTAAATAAATACTAATTATAGCATTTTAGGATTGTATCGTTATAGTTCCACTCACTGGCCTACACAATGCAAATGGAAACCTGGGTGGGCCAAGTGGTACTTATCTGCTTTTAACTTCTTTGTAAGCTGCACATGCTTCTGAAAGCACAGCCTTCATTGTTATCAGATTAGTTATGCTACAGTTGCATGTGCTTTTGTTGGTTTATTTCAATCAGATGATAACAGTAAAATAAGCAACTTTTTGTCAATCCAATTACTTCCTACTTTGTACGTGTCGGCGCTCTATTAAAAACTGCAGACACATGTCAGACTATTATTATGTAGAAAAGAAAGGGGTGGGTGGAGATGCAGATATACATTTTTAACTTTATAAAAATAAAATTATTTTTTAATTGAACTTCTCTGGTCCTGTGGATCCGTTTGAGTGCCGGTCGGCCCTGTCTTTTCTACATATCCTTTGCTGTACCTCTCCCTAAAGCTGGGGGGCTGGTGCACACGGAGCACTTGGTGATTCATTTACATTTTATTCTGGAGCAACTTGTTCTCTTCTAACAGACTTTATTATTGCCACCCGACTGTATCTTCCACTGGGAAGCAGCTGATCAATAAAATGGAAGGTTGTCACTTCCTTTAAAAGGGAAAACAAAATAAAAGATCAAATTATTGTAACAAAGGAAAGAAAACAGAAGCCCTTTATGTAAAGTAGGACCAAACAAACCAACACTAAGACCCTTCAGATTCTCATCAATAGCAATATTAAGACTACAGGACTCAAGCAGAACTAAATACCATGGGGATAGCTACATGTTGTTTCCCACTGATTGAAGAGACACATTACCCCATAATCTACCATAATCCATACTAGACCTCCTGTTGGTCTATATTTAAGTGACAAGTGTGGCTATGTATGTGCCATTTAGGGGTGTCCCCATGAATGGCAAAATCAAGATGCTACATGTACCATAGCTCATATATAAAAGATGATTTTCATGATAACCAACCTGAACCATGCTGACATGAAATTGAAACATCACCTTTTATTTCACAGTGAACTGCTGGCAACGTAGCCAGTACAGCAGATGTCCCAAAGAACACAAATCATACTGAAGTGTCCTGCCTAGATGATAGGGAGGGATCTTATAAGCTAAAGGCTGAACTTCATGTACAGGCTCCTTTTTTTATGCCGCAAGTTCGATGTTCGAAAATGCAGCACCTGTCACCATTTATGTTTTTGAATTAAGGCATTTTAGGCCATTTCTCATTGTGCCTGGTCATATCGCTGAACTTATGAAGTCTATAGTGATTATGCAGAGCTGTCAACTTTTTAAAAGTGATAGCTGGGAGAATGTGCGGCGCATGTGGAGGCAAAACATTTCCGGGTTTTGTGAGGTCACAGGACGTGATGATACCACACTGCGCATGGGCACTTCACACCACCGATGTCACTGTGCACACTAAATTTTTGCCGCAAATCGTTTGAAATCTTCAGAGATCATCAGAAATTAGGGAAATGCATCAGAGTGAGAGTGTGCTCTTGCACCCCTTACCGTCCAGTGGTAAAGAAAATTACCCCATATGACTAAGTGAGCTAAAGCACGAAAAGCATAAGGTCCTTTGTACCCACAATGTTCTTTGTAATAAATACTATTAGTTTTTATCTACACCTATTAATGCACCTGTGAATGCCTGCTGTGTTTTGAAATATGAACTATTGCCTTAAGATCCCAGCCTGATGTATGTGCACCCAGACCCTGCACTTTACTCAACTTTTATCAGCCTGAGACTACAGACACATTTATGGGCAGAATTATCAAAGGTCAAATTGCGAATTTATTTTACTCTAATAAATTCGAATATACTCACAACTCGAATGGCAGGTTATTTAACAAAAAATTAAACCCTCTAATATTCAAATAGTCCTGACCCGAAAATTTGAATCAAATTTGAATAAAGTTTTCCCCCCGAAAAAACTTGAATGTCAGGAAGGCAATTAACATATTCAAATAGTTCAACAGACCTCTGCCATTGACTTGAAAAAGAACTTGGCAGGTTTTTGGTGGCAAATATTCAAATTAGAACTGTTTCCATGGTCGAGGTTTGATAAATCTCACATTCAAATTTACATTTTATAATGGGGGATTAAAATTATAATGTGTGAATTGTCACCAAAAAATTTTTTCAAAAATTTTAATTCAAATTTACTATTTAATAAATTTGCCCCTTAGTATATGTTCCTGATTCACCCAAACTGTGCCAGCTTTCGTGAAATCTAATTGGGAGTTATGATATGGTTAATCACTCAGTAATAGTAGAAAAAAAGGGACTAAACCATATAGTGAAAATAAATGAAAATTACACAGAATTAAATTGAATTAAATGGAATGATAGATTTATATATTGTAATTTTGTCAAAAGACACTGGGGCTCATTTATCAACCCTGGGCAAATTTGCCCATGGGCAGTTACCTATAGCAACCAATCAGTGATTAGCTTTTTGAAACCAGCTGCAAGTAGAACAATGAATGCAGCAATCTCATTGGTTGCCATGGGTTACTGCCCATGGGCAAATTTGCCCAGTGTTGATAAATGAGCCCCAGTGCTGTATACAATAATTGTCCAGTGGCCAGACAGATTGCCTGGGAAGATCTTTTTCTTTTCTTTTCATTTATCATTATACACTTCTTAGGATAGGTTTAACTTCTTTATTGTGTTTATTCCTAGGAACCTGAGCTGATTTGAGGGTCATGGCAAAAGGCATATTAAAAATTTCTCATTATAAAGTGGGTGGGGGAAACATAAAATGGAAAAAAGCGCTGCACATGAAATTGTGACTAATGCTGTAATAATCTGCTTTTGTTGGTTTAATGTGTGCATAAAACAGAGATTAAAATCAGAAGCATAAATAGCCAGAGCTTTTCATACAAAGGAAATAGAGAAATCTGGCAGCATGGAAATGGCATTAGGACTTAATCAAGGACCGTGGTGAGAAATTATGACTGTACATTGCTGTTATGGCCTGGGGACATTGTGCAAGATGCTAACTCGTCTCTGACTACCAGAGTGGCCAGCCTAACAATCAGAAAAATAAATCTGTACCATTATCCTAGCTAAACATCTTACAGAGCATTGTGTAGAATAAATGAATAACTAATACTTCTGCTACAGCTGTCTCCAGTTTGATTTAACTACTAAGATACCCAAAGGTTCCACTAAACTAAAGTTAGGTCCATAAATATTTGGACAGACAACCTTTTTCCTAATTTTGGTTCTGTACATTACCACAATGAATTTTAAATAAAACTCAGATGCAGTTGAACTGCAGACTTTGTTTTAATTCATTGGGTTGAACAAAAAGATTGCATAAAAATGTGAGGAACTAAAGCCTTTTTTTAAAACAATCACTTCATTTCAGGGGTTCAAAAGTAATTGGACAATTGACTCAAAGGCTATTTCATGGGCAGGTGTGGGCAATTCCTTTGTTATGTCTATCAATGAAGCAGATAAAAGTCCTATAGTTTGGTACATCCTGAGAAAGAAAGAAAGCACTAGTGAACTCAGCAACACAAAAAGACCTGGACGTCCGCGGAAGACAACAGTGGTGGATCATCACAAAATCAAACAAGTGAACACCACTCTCCAGGAGGTAGGCATATCGATATCCAAGTCTACCTGTCACGGTCGGCACCCAACACCAGAACAAACACCAAGCACCCTGGTCTCGGCTCGTGCTTCACCAGTAGTGTGACCGCCTTTGGGCCTCGGGAGGAGCCCTCGGCTTACTTGGATGCCACCTGGACTTAAACGAGAGGTGCAAGATGAGGGTTCTGGATAGGCAGCGGGGCACGACTGTAAAGCAAAGTCTTTGGACAGAAGATCGTAGTACAAGGCGTTAAGCAAAAGAGTAGTCAGATCAGGCCGGGTCGAGGCAGGCAGAGAATAAAAGTAGTCAGGCAGGCAAGGGTCAAACCAGGAAGTCAATCAGAGGGTTAATCAGAAGAGGTAGTCGGTAATCAGGCAGGGGTCAGGATCCAGAAGTCAGAATAGTCAAAATAGCCAGGCAGGGGTCAAAACAGGAATCAAACAGGTTCAGGATAAAGCAACAAATAGCACAATGCTCAGGAGCACCAGGAAACCCAATCCTATCCTATCTAGTAAAAATGTCCCTTTATACCTTTAAATTTCACGCCATTGCACGCTGACGTCATCACGCCAGCGCGCACAAAACCCATAAGTGCGCGCACAAGGAAGGAGCTGGCACCAGGGAAGAGGAGCGGAGGGCGTCCCCGCCGCACCACTAGACCACCAGGGTGAGTCACTGTTACACTACCATAAAGAGAAGACTGCATGAAAGTAAATACAGAGGGTGCACTGCAAGGTGCAAGCCACTCATAAGCATCAATAATAGAAAAACTAGATTGGACTTTGCTAAAAAAAAAACATCTAAAAAAGCCAGTACAATTCTGGAAAAACATTCTTTGGACAGATGAAACTAAGATCAACCTCAACCAGAATGATAGCAAGAAAAAAGTATGTAGAAGGCGTGGAACAGCTCATAGGGATGGGCGAATGTTTTCACCTTGTTTCGCCGCGGAAATGACGCCCATAGACTTGTATGGCGCCATGCATCAAAAAAAAAAAAGATGCGCGTCAAAAAATTTAATTGTGGTAATGTACAGAACCAAAATTAGAAAAAAAAAGTCCATCCAATATTTATGGACCTAACTGTATATACTTTGATTAAGCTTATTCTAACTTCTGATAACATATAGATTGGTTATAGGTCAATAAAAGGTAATTAAATTATGCAAAACAAAGTATGCAATTTATTTGTGCCATAGCGCTGATATACCAGCATGTCAGTACAGCTGACACTAAATACAGAGCCCACAGAACAAGTCCACCACTCTGAAGGGCAATCTCAACTGACATACAGTAGTATCGGATGCAAACACTATAATATTATTAATATATATTAATACTAATTTAATATTAATACTAATTAATTCACCCATTAACAGTAAGACTGATCCTATGTTGTTAGATTACGAAAACTGGATGGTTACAGGGCTAGTGTAAAAAAATTTATAAACAAGCAGTGCCAAATGTGAGGTTTATGGGGAAAAATACCCCCCCCCCCATATTTTATTCTATCTATGACAGGACAAGAGATATAAGGAAGGAAACAAAGAGCTACAATGGAAGCAAGCCATTAGTATCCTAGCAATGATGCAATGTAGAATAAATAATGGTGTACATATATGAAATGAGCTGCATTAATATTCCCATATAAAGAAGATAGACGTGATACTAAGGTTGAACAAGAAAATTAATAGCTGGATAAATACAGTATGCAATGATCCCATTTTTAAGTGAAATTAACAGATTTATTAAAATAGTCACAAATTGGTATTCAAATACTCTCTAGAATTATTTTAAAATAAGTAGTGAATTGCAATAATAAAAAGATTATGCAATACTGTCATATCTTAAGTTGCAAAATGGCATTTTCCTACTACATTTCTTAAACTGGTCCTCATGATTGGCCAGCAATTTCTAAATAAATTTAAAAAATGTAAGTATAAAACAAAACACATTCTGGGTTGCCACATGGCTGGTATTTTAACTAGCAAGCAGGTAAAAATTATTTCTGATGCCAATGTAAAGCTGCTAGAGATAAAAAGGCTGTTTTTTAATGAAATTTCCAACTCTAAATACAAGACAATAGTAATGAAAGGTTTTCTTTAATGTCAGTACTGGTATAGGACCTGTTATCTTTCTGTAATTTGGATCTTCATATTTAAGAAACTGGTTTTGCTTCCGATAATTAATTATATCTTGGTTTAAATCAAGTACAAGGTGCTGTTTTAGAGGAAAAGGAAATAATTTAAAAAAATGTATATTACTGTATTTGATTATAATGGAGTCTATGGGAGACGGACATTCTGTAATTCTGAGCATTCTGGATAACGGGTTCCATATCTGTATTTGCATGTTGCCCTTTAACATGCCAAACACAGGGCACTGCATTGCTTCTTCTCACATGTTCTATATATATATATATATATATATATATATATATATATATATATATATATATATATATATATATATATATATATATATATATATATATATATATATATATATATATATATATATATATATATATAATACACATATATATATATATATAATACACAAAAGCCATGAATATCTTGTAAATTATATCCTTATAAACGGTGAGTTCTGATGTCATCAGTTATAAACGGTGAGTTCTGATGTCATTTCAGTCACATGACTCATTGAAATTTGTGTATTATAAATATCCTTATATTTTACAAGAGGGGGTACTTTATTCTATATATATATATATATATATATATATATATATATATATATATATATATATATATATATATATATATATATATATATATATATATATATATATATATATATATATATATATATATATATATATATATATATATATATATATATATATATTAATTTCTTGGAATATTGCATGCAGGCCATTGCCTATAGCAACCATGACATTAGATATATAAATGAGTGCATCTATAGTAACCGGAAGCAGGGAAGATTTAATTATATGGTTTGAGCACTTAGGACAGAAAAGTAATTCAAAATAACAATGCCTATAAATACAAATAAATGTTTTTCTATTGCTACTGAAAAAAGGGAGACATCTAAATGTAAGCAACTGAATAGGGGAAGCTGGGAATCATGATGAAAGCAGCATTCATTCTAAACACTGCACTGATTATAGTTGTAGATTTAAAGTCCCACTGGATTCAATTGCAAAATGACATTCAGAATTGTGACTGAGCTGTATAGCACATTTGTGACCTCTTGGTCTGTACTTGTATGTACAACCTGCATTAATAATTAGGTTAAAGCACAAAGCTAAATTTAATTTCACCATGATGGGATCTTGGGAAAAGAAAAAAAAGATGATATTAAAGGTAAAAGGGTAGCTGGTGAAGGATGTGGATAAAAGAGAACAGACAAATAGGCAAGGGTAATTGAAGGGAATAGTACAGCTAAGGTAAGAAAGAAGGAAATCAAAACGAATAGATATGAATGAAGGGAAGAATGTTGTGTCCAAAGGCATGAGTAATTCAATCACATGCCACCCCAATGGTTCTACAATTCTCCTCCATGATCCTTTTGCCCTTCTGTTGCTAGAGATAATGCTGATTGTTATATCTGAGCAGAATGCCTATTTCAGATGAATATACCATTTTCAACCATAATGCTATTTTGACACTCTTTATTCAGCTTAATATTAATCTACCAACACTCAATAAGATTTTGGATTCAAAGGGGCTATCAGGATGCCAGCCTTGTGCTACCTCTGAAGTCAGCACAGATTAGAGGGGTTTTAACTAAATAGATGATTTAAGGGGAACTTGTATTAATAAAGTGTGTAAGGCAAAGCTCCTTTGGTCAGCTGTTGATCAGTGCAACATCATGACCTGGGATTTGGTAATAAGTACATTATAGGTGACCCACTAAAGGTTAAAAAAAATATGTTTAAAAGTATGTATTTAAAAGAACAGTATCCCTGACATGTAGGACAATTTGGCTTTGTCATTGTAAACCCTGTGCCAGTGGTGCTGGACAAGTAAATCAGAAACTGACATCAGAAATTAAAGTTTTGGGGGGGTTTGTTTTACATCTATCATAACACGGATTGCTTTTTATAAGTTTGCCATAAAAGTATTTGCCTCATGAGTTTACATTATATTTATGATGAAACAGCACCACTTGTTCTTTGTCTTTATTGCATCATTTTATATGGCATTAGAGTGACATTTCGGGCCGGGCTTGACCCTTCATCAAGCTCTAAACAGTGGAGAGTGGCCATTGGGGAACCTGCACTGAAAGTTGAAGTAGTGTTGTGTTGATTACTCTCTGCTTGATCATGACTTTATATTACCTTTCTGATGGTGAAAAGTTGAGAAGGGACGGTTAGTTTGGCAAAACAGGAGGTTTAGGAAGTGAAGTACAAGCAACAATTACTTACAAAAGCAGATCTATTCGCAAAAAATGATCAACATGACCAACAGGTAACTTTAAGGGGCCGATTCACTAAGGGTCGAATTTCGAAGTTAAAAATACTTCGAAATTCGACCCTCGGATTGAAATCCTTCGACTTCGAATATCGAAGTCGAAGGATTTAGCGCTAATCCTGCGATCGATCGATCGGATTTTCCGTTCGATCGAACGATTAAATCCTTCGATCAAAAAATCACAGGCAAGCCTATGGGGACCTTCCCCATAGGCTAACATTGACTTCGGTAGCTTTTAGCTGCCGAAGTAGGGGGTCGAAGTTTTTTTTAAAGGGGAAGTACTTCGACTATCGAATGGTCGAATAGTCGAACGATTTTTCGTTCGATTCGTTCGATTTCGTTCGAATTCGAACGAATTTAACCAATTCGATGGTCGAAGTACCCAAAAAATACTTCGAAATTCGAAGTATTTTTCATTCGAATCCTTCACTCGAGCTTAGTGAATCAGCCCCTTAATGTACGTTAAAATGTTGAAGAGTAGATTTTTAGTATCACTATCACTTTAAGGACGAATGCAGCCTAAAAAAAATGAGGTAGAGATGATTGGAAATGTAGTCCCACAGTAGGTAACTACCGTATATACTCGAGTATAAGCTGTCCCGAGTATAAGCCGAGGTACCTAATTTTACCTCCAAAAACTGGGTACGTTTATTGACTCGAGTATAAGCCGAGGGTGAGAAATGCAGCAGCTTCTGGTAAGTTTCAATCAAAAAATTGAGGGTTTCTGCTCCCATTGGAGGTGCCGGCGTCTCGTTTTTGGATGCCGGCGACCATTCTTGGACGCCGGCGAATATTCTTGGAGACTATTCTTGGGTGCCGCCGACTATTCTTAGGCGCCGGCGACTATTCTTAGGCGCGGCGACTATTCTTAGACGCCGGCGACCGTTTTTGCGCTTGACCCGAGTATAAGCCGAGGTAGAGTTTTTCACCATATTTTGGGGGCTGAAAAACTCGGCTTATACTCGAGTATATACGGTACCTAAATTTCCCTACCTAATCACCAAACTAAAATTAAATGTATACTTGATTACTGAGATACAGTATATTAATGAAGTCAAATCTATGTTTATGCATTTGTTATATCATAATGTTTACAGTTGTTTTTACAAGGAGCTGTAGAAGAGAATGCTAATAACTATTATGAACCTTTCCTGGCAGTGCTAATGAAGAGATTTAATGGACTTTGCAATAATGCTCATTAGGATAATTAACCAGAAGGTCCTTTTCTTCCTTGTGGTTATTGGTAACTACAGTATGTGGTCATGTGGAGGAGTAAGAGTGCCAACGATATTAAATTCAGGAGATTAGATCATTGGTGCCAATTAACAACTTGCTCTGCATCACTAGAGCACTTTGCAGGTTTATATTTACAGCAGAAAGCCTTCCTCTCTGGCAGAACTTAATAATACAGTTATGTAAAAAGTTTGGGCAGTGGTGGTGATTTGAGTATTTTTTTCATAAGCAAGCACTTTATAATAGTAAGATAGTAATAGTAAGGTTCCCAGATAAAGCACTACTTGACAAAAAAAGCCCCATTAGAAGTTATCACTTTATTATGTGGGCTCAATGCCACTTCTCCATCAGAAAATACATTAGGCCCATAATCAGCATACAATCTCTGCTTGATTTTCCTATTCGCATGTAAAAGAAACAACATAAATACCGTAAATTTGGAAAGTAATGTTCTCTAACATGTCATTACAGATACATTGAACATTAATACTTTCTCATTTATCAGCTCAGAGTCAGCAACACAAACCTAAATATAGTATTGTACATGGATTTGCTTTTTTGGTACAAACGGACAGTTTGCTTGTGCACTTTTTTGCATCTGTGTGTGGATAATTATTCTGTGTGCATATCCACACTCAGTAAGAGATCTGAAGAAGGCTCACCAAATATAAAAGGGCAGTATAGAATCTCATTCAACTTGAGTGAAATGAATAGGGCATGTGCTGAACATACTTTTTGCCTATTGTTTGAACCATGAAATATCTATGGTTTTTGTTACTTCTTTAGGGAAACAACTCAAACAGTGAAACTGAGGCTACTCTGTATCTGGTCCTTGCAAGATAGACAAATATTTTAAGATTACCAATGCAAAGTTAATCCGCTGCATAATGAACTCCTGTTTACTAAACAGTCACGACAAATGGTAAATGGAGGGGCTGTATACTGGTAATCAAACTACTTCCCTAAGACCAAACATGCAGTAGCTTCAATTTCCAAAAAACACAGATTGTTTTGTGATTCAGCACACACCCTATTCATTGCACTCATGTTAAAAAAGGTGCTATTTCATACTTTTAATACTTTAGAATTAATTGTTTGTAATGCTTTTATTTAATCATACTGTATTTTTATCAGGGATGCAGCAAATCTGTGCTCAGATTTGGCCAAAAACCAAATCAAGTTCTTAATTTAGTGCTTCCCTAATATTTCTGAACTTGGTTATATATATATATATATATATATATATATATATATATATACAGGGCCGCCATCAGGGGGGGACAGGGGGGACAAGCGTACCGGGCCCGGGCATGAAGGGGGGCCCGGCAGCGCTGCATATTTTTGAAGATCCGGGCCCCCCTTACGAGCGCCCGAGCCGTACGTCTTGCCTCTTCAGTGCCGAATGCGGAAGTGCCGAAAAGCCGAAGCCGATGCGACGAAAAGACCCGAAGTCACGGAAAAAGCCGAAGTCACGAAGCGCCGAAAAGACCCGAAGTCACGAAAACAGCCGAAGTCCTGAAGCAGCGCAAAGACCCGAAGTCACGAAAACAGCCGAAGCCGAAGTCCTGAAGCGGTGAAAAGACCCGAAGTCACGAAAGGAGGCGAAGTTGAAGTACTGAAGCCATGAGTTCAATTCTACTGAACACCAGTTTGTGTTTTTTTTTTTTTTTTTAATCCCCTGGCCACCAATGTATTATTTTAATATTCTATAGGCCCCTGCCACCAATCTTTTTTTTAAAACTTTTGTTTTTGGGGCCCCAATTTTTTTTTAACTCGTAAGGGGCCCCTTGCCACCATTGTTTTTTTTTAAAAAAAAAAATTAATTTTCTTTTTGGTGGCCCCAAATTTTTTAACTTGTAAGGGGGCCCCTGCTACCAGTTTTTTTTTTTTTTCCCAAAAAAATTATTTTTTTTTTAAATTTTTTTTGGGGCCCCAATTTGTTTTTAACTTCTAAGGGGGCCCCTGCCACCATTTTTTTTTTTTTCTCCAAATTTTTTTTTTCAAATTTTTTTTTGGGGCCCCAATTTGTTTTTAACTTATAAGTTGGCCCCTGCCGCCAATGTTTTTTTTTTTTTCAAAAAAAAATTAATTTTTTTTTTTGTTGGGGCCCCAAGTTTTTTTTAACAGGGGGCCCCTGCCACCAATGTTTTTAAAAAAAAAAAAATTTTAATTTTTTTTTTTTTGGGGCCCCAATTTTTTTTATAAGGGGGCCCTGACCATCAATAGCTTTTTACAACTTGTGTGGGGGGGGGTTACTTTTTTAGCGCTGATGTCTGTGTGGTCTTTTAACTGCGATGTGGGCGGGATATGGGGCGGAGCTTGGTCGTCAGTGTGGGCGGGGCCCAGGGGGCCCCAAAAATTTTGTTGTACGGGGCCCCGTGATTTCTAATGGCGGCCCTGTATATATATATATATATATATATATATATATATATATATATATATATATATATATATATATATATATATATATATATATATATATATATATATATATTATCCAAAACTCCAGCCGCATAATCAGTACAATGGATCAAACAATTATATAGTATATCATTAGCAGTAAAAACAACATTTTTTTGAGGCCATGTGCCCCTTCCTTAGGTTCATGCTACATGTATCTATGCTTATTACTGAAAAGCCATTCAATGTGCGAATTCCAGGAAGAAATATTATTAAATGGATTTAAGCATCAAGTCTAACTCTTACTACAGTTGCTCAGATGCTCTCATTTTTCCGAATGAGACAAATGCAGCAGAAAAACAGAGGGAACATTTCAAATTAACACAACAGTATATGTAGAGCTTGAAATTCAGCATCAACATCAGCTTTTCTTTTTTTAAGATATTACTATTATGTTGTCAATTGATGATGCCAATTTGAACATTTTAGTTAGAAGTTAAACTGAAAATCTGGACTCAAGGAATGGAACATTAGCACCCCTTTCTTAAAGGGGGAACCATAAACATCCATATAACTGAATGTATTTTTGCTCATTGTGCATTGTTCTTCCTCGAGTGCTCTTTTTCTAATTAAAGATATTAGCAGTTTTTACTATACAAATATTATGAAGTATTTACAAGAGCACCGTCTGCTGTTATGTCCAAGTGGTGTCGCTGCTCATATAGAAATTATTTATGATTGCCTAGCAGACCAATATCTTAAAATGACAAAAAAAAACCACTAGAGCATAAACACACTCAGCACTATAAAGCTTTTAAAGGCAGTTTTAGCTTGCTTAACACAAAGTATTCTCAATTATAGACTTTTTCTGCCCTTCACAAAAGCACCAGTAACCAAGTACACTGAAAACCCTACAATATATATCTATATATATTTCTATCATCCACCACTCTTGCTCACAAAACTTACTTTTCACAGATGTGGACAAGAATCACATTGTGTCTAAAATTGAGTCTTGAGAAAAAAACTACATTTTTTTGTACATTTTTCTCCATTCTCTTAAGGCTGACAAACTTCCTGAGTTTGTTAATAAAAGGAAGGCTGCTGGTTCACTCAGCCTGCGGTAATAATTGTTCTAAAGTTCTTGAATCTCAGGGTTATTAAAAAATATATATATTTGATATTAACATGTAGCCTAAGGGTGACAGTCGAAATTCCAATCACAACAATTTGAAGAAAAGTCTGTTCTATCTCCAAGTGAGGAATAGAAAGAATTCGTTCTTTTTCTTAGTAAACCTTAACTGTTGTAGCATTGCAATATAAACTTTATTGTTTATAGAGAAAGCAATTCCTCTTGTCAGCCCATTATTGATAATAGAAAATACATACATAGGACCTGTGTTGTGTAAACGAACACGTCACCATGGCCTCAGACAAAAGAAAGCAAACCAATTCCCACCAATCTCTCACATATTGGCTTTCATGGTTTAATTACTATTTTTTAATTAACTGTGAAATATATTCTTGTGCAGATGTTCAGTTCTTTGCATTTGTTCTAATCCTCTTGTTATGTTTCAAAGGAAAAGCAAAGTGCAACTACTGCAGTAAAATATCATGAATGACATGACTGGTATTTTGGTTTATCACTTTGGCATTAACTCTAGGTTTTCTAGAATAGTGGAGTTTCAGTTCCTGCATTCCTAGGGGCAAATTCACTAACCGGCGAAAATTCGCCAGCGATGGCTTCGCGCACATCGCAACACTTCTCCTGGCGTAAATTCACCTGGACAATGCTAATTCACGAAGATCAGAATATGCCCACAGGGTAACGAACGCTGGTGAAGCTGCGCTATTGAAAATACGCTCAGCAGTTCGAAGTTTCACTAGCGTTGGCTAATTTGCATACAGCATACAGTTAAAGTACAATGGCTGTATATGATGCAGCAAATACATTACACAAGGCCAGGGAACCTTAATAAAATTATATAGAGGTGTTGTATTGCCTGTGGGGGGCAACAGCAACTCCTTTCATAAAGATAATAGACAATACACAGGTTTCCAGCTGATCTTACATGTGCATTTATTTAACACAGTCACTTAAACACCAACATAACAGTTCATACCCTTTGGGAAGGCAGTAAACAAATATAGTCCATCTGTACTGGTAAATGAAAATGTCCTTTTCCCAAAGGTCCCACAGTCTCCCAATTGGGCAATATAAGTCCAGCAAACAAAATTAACTGTTAACTCACAGTCCTTTGGAGATTCCTTGTGCTTTTCTCCTGGAAGCAGCTCCCCAAACACTTAAGGCAGTAGCTGGTAGCCAGTCCTTGCTACCAGATAACTTGTCTCCTTCTGGAAACTTGTGCCCAGCAATAAAAGTCCTTATGCTTTAAACACAGGTAACATGCAGTTACTATGAGAACTTTTTAATACAGCTCTCCTTTCTCTCTCACTCTCCAGGGCAGAGAACAGCCTTAATTGAGCCCCCACCCTTTTACTCCAGGTGAAGCTAATCACCTCCCTGCTGCTCAGAGCCTCATTTTCACATCCCTCTGCACTGCTTCATAGAGGATTTTCGGAGGGATATACTTTCCATCTATGAATTTCCCAACCATGCTTCATGCCCTACACATGTGCCCACAGTTTAGTTTAGGTGCCATATGTTATAAAATGTAGAGGGGAAGGAGGGTACCCCCAAAAAAATTCGATCTTTTTCAGCCTATAACCCTGTAAAAAGGAAAAGGCGCCAGCATTTTTTGGGACTTAGAAAAATGTTTAACTTTTTTTTGAGGAACTCCTATCTACTCAATTGCACCTTGCCTGTCTGAATTGGCGAAGGCAAGTCTGGCGATAGAGTTAACAGTCAGTAAAATCAAAAACTTAGTGAAATTACGCCAGCGACTGTTAGTAAATCTGCGAAGTGCCGAAATGATGTCATGCTGGCGAATTTTTGCCAACGTTAGCTACTTCGCCCTTTAGTAAATTTCCCCCATAGAACTTCCTGTAGACTGGCAGTCCACACAGGGGCTACCAAATTGCCAGTCAGATTCCTTATTTGGCAACCCCAGGGACCTTTTCATGCTTGTGTTGCTCCCCAACTCTTTTTACATTTGAATGTGGCTTACAGGTAAAAAAAAAGTTGGAGACCCCTGCCTTATGCCTATAAAAATGGGTGCTGATCTAGGAGATCTCCCCCTATAAAAGCTAACAGCAGGGGAGGATCAAGCTTGTGAGACCAATGCTTTGGAGACTCATTTCCCAAAAGGCCACCATCTCAGAATGGGAAAGGACAGCAAATGAGAGAAACATAAAGCATATGTTTGGGGGGATTAACTAGGAGGTTCATTACAATTTTTTACCACTATTGAGTGGGTGATAAATGAGGTGACTGCTTAGACCACAAAAATGTATTTTAAATAAAACAGGAATAGAGTTGGAAGAAAAATGAGAATGCAGTAATCCTGTGTGAGCTATGATAACTAAGGAGTGCACATTTCCTATCCCTAATTCGGAGTGCCTAAATACAAAGCTATTACAAAAACAGTAATGGATTGCAAACAATTGTGGTAAATGTTCAGGAATTATTAAAGTGTAGTCTGAACCCCACACTAATTCTCGTGCTATTTAGCTTAGTTCCATAAGAACACCATTAATAGAGAGAAATGTCTTTTAACTATTGAATAGGGTTACTAAAATGAAGAAGACTAAAATACAATACTGCTCAAGCTCACCACTCTCTCTTCACCAGGTGCTCTGTCCTCAGTATCCCCACTGTATCCACGTAACAAACTCAGCAAATAGATGGCACTTTTGGAAGAAAGTTTATTGAAGCAGGCTGCTGTTAATCCACCTAACGCGTTTCAGGAGTACATCAAGCCTATGATTGAGGGAGGCACTCCCGAAAACGCGTTAGGTGTATTAATAGCAGTCTGCTGCAATAAAATTTCTTCCAGAAGTGCTACCTATTTGCTGAGTTTGTTACTAAAATGAAGGGTTTATTGTTGACAGAGATTTGATGTTTGGGTACTGAAGCTAACGAAGGGTGTTTACTAGATCAGAAGGGGAATCTGGAAAAAAAAATAATTATGTTGACAACCAGCCGTGAACTTAGATGTGGCGAAACATCTATTTAAATGTTAAGTCTGGGAGACAATGAAACATAAGTTATTTATCAATACACTAAAAAGCTAAATTTCTAGCAGGGATGTTCAACAGTTGATAATTGTCACTGCAGATGTCAGACACTATAAATGTGGATGCCAATGTCAGACACTATAAGGTGACTCCAATTATAAGCAATTCATTTATTGTGTACAATTCATAACATTATATACCAGAGAAATATCCAACATATTTACATGAAATCAATCAACATGAGATATAAATGTACAGAGATCAGAGGTTCTTGCTGATGGACAGCAGAAAATTGCGATTCCTTCAGCTTCTCTTGCTGCTAACATCAGGCTGCAGATTGTACATTTCAAAATCACAGAGACGCATACTTATAAATATCCACACTTAAAAAAAACTGCAGTGTGCCGTGCGTTAATAGCATAATATCAACAGGGAGAAGAATAAAGTCTGGATGCACTCTGTTATACAACGATAATAGCATCATGTTTCATTTTCTGGTTTTTCCCTAGTTTTCTATTTCCTGTAACTAACCTAATTTATTACAACTGTCAGGAGGGTTTGTAACACACTACTAAGAAGCTGTTCTGTTTCATCACATTAATTGAGATGGTTTTACTGGCTACACACATTTGCAGCTGGAATAGTTGGGTACACAGTGCTGCTTTCTGAGAATGCATACCCTTTCCCTACAGTTCCCCAGTAGCAGGCTGGGATTTGTAGCAAGGCCACATGCAGGGCACTCTTGAGTCTATGCATGCAGATCTCTGCTCTTTCTGACCCCTGTGTAAGCTCAATTGATCACGTTTGTACACAATTCTGGGGGGTGGGGGGACAGTGGATGACACAGGCCTCTGGGTGCCCACACACCAAATCCAGCCCTGTCCACTAGATTTGTAAATTCCCACGAGAAACTAAATAGTCAAATAATCAGTAACATAAAACAGAGTACACAGGATGGCCCAATGTTCAGATAAAGAGACTCTGATCCCTGGATAGGTCCCCATACACCACAGACACAAGAATAAAGACTGTAAGCTCTACAGGACAGATGCTCTAAGTGAAAACACTAAACTTTTTTTTAAACTTTGATAAATAACCCCTTTTTTCCTTTCTATACTTGTATGGAAGGTATGGATTAACACAGTTCTACAGGCTGAATATTTGAAAAGTTAATTTGCCCACTGCAGATAGTCTGCATCCAAAAAAATGGCAATAAGGATGATCTGAGGCATTAATATAATACACTGAAGCTCCTAGCAGTGACAGGGATGATGGAGGAAGAATGGATGAACATCTGTTAAATTTCTACCAGTAAGAAAGCAACCTATCATGTTCTTGTTTTTTCTATCTGATGCCTCAGTCCACAGCAGAACAAGTCGGTATTATTATTATTAACATTTATTTATATAGCGCCCGCATATTTCCAAGCGCTGTAAAGTAAATGTGTTTATACAACTAGATCACATTAATTACATACATAGAACGTATGGAGTTACATACATCGAAACCAATACCGGTACAAAAGGTGAGGAAGGCCCTGTGCAAAGGAGCTTACAATCTAAAGGGAAGGGAATAAGACACAAGGTGTGAGAGTGGGCAGGATCAGAATTAAGTGAGTGAGAGCTGTAGTACTGTATGTGGTATTGCATTTGGTAGTTAAGCAGGGTAGGCTTCTCTAAAGAAGTGATCTTTTGAAAGCAGAAAGGTTGGGAGAAAGTCGGACAGACCATGGGAGAGAATTCCAGAGGAGGGGTGCCGCTCTTGCAAAGTCTTGAATGCGAGCATGTGAGGAGGTAATGAGAGAAGAGTCGAGTAGCAGGTCAGTAGAGGAGCGTAGCAAGCGGTTGGGTGAATATATAGAGATGAGATCAGAGATGTAGGGTGGAGCAGAGTTATGAAGTGCTTTGAATGTCAGAGTCATTAATTTGAATTTTATTCTGAAAGGTAGCGGAAGCCAGTGCAGGGATTGACAGAATGGCGAGGCAGAGGAGGAGCAGTTGCTGAGGTGTATGAGCCTCGCAGCAGTGTTCATTATGGACTGGAGAGGTGACAGTCTCTGGAGGGAAAGGCCAATTAAAAGATAGTTACAGTAGTCTAGACGTGATATGAGTGAATAAGAATTTTGGCAGCAACTTGGGTGATAAATGATCGTATTTTGGATATGTTCCTTAGGTGGAAGTGACATAATTTACTAAGTGACTGGATATGAGGAGTGAAGGACAGGGCAGAATCTAGGATAACCCCAAGGCACCGGGCCTGGGGAGATGGGGTGATAGTGGAATTGTTAGCTATGATGGATACTTCCGGGATTTTAATGGTGTTGATTGGCAATAATGCAGTTCAATTTTTATTGTTTTTTCCCCTGCAGTTTAGACAAGCCATATGTTTCTCCTACTCATTTATCAAACACATTTCTATCATCGCTGGTGAGATGCTGTGGGTAATTATTCTGCTTAAGGAAGGTATTTTTCTACAGATTAGTTTAGTTACCTTTTTAAAATATTGCAAATTTTGGCTGATCTAACTAAATTTTTGACTATTTTATCCAGTACGACTGTACTGCAACATTCAACATTCTGGGTTCAGGAATGATTTTGTAATATATAAATCAGTGCTCTTGGTATTAAAGAACTATGTGATTTGGGCATGTCATAACATGCAATTATGACATCCTCTACAATATTTATTTAACTCTTCCAAATCTGCCTCTCAGATGTTTCATATGGCACAGTGCAGCTTTTTATTGTGCTCTAAATACAGTTACAATACAGACAAATTTGTTAAAAAATGGGATCATAGTGCTCTAACGCCAAGTAAGAATATGGAGCTGGCTGAAAATCTGTTTACAGGATGATTTTGCTTCATATGGCAGCACAAAATATATGCAGTGTGAAAAGTGCAATTTTAGATACAATTTGCCATGTTTTTTTTATCTACAATACATAAATTTTTTATAAAACCTGTGTAATGGCAGGCATGAGGAGAAGATGCACCTGGTATTGCATCATTTCTAAAACTTTACATGAAAACGATACCCCACTTGTTCTTTAGTCCATACTATATTAGCAAAAGGAAATTGACTATCCAATATATGCAGTAACTAATGAATGGTATTAAGTTGGTTATTGCTTTGCTATAACAGCATTTCTAATCTGGGAAGGCTTTCCATTGGGAACAGTGTTGGTGAGATTTGCATCTATTCAACTACAAAAGCATTAGTAAGGTTAAACAGATGTGGTACTTGCAGGCAGTTCCAGTTCATCCCTCAGGTGTTCAGGTTGGCTGAGATCAGGACTCTGTGCATGCCAGTCGATTTCATTCTATAATCCCATTTTAGCAAACTTTTGGCTTTATTTTGTATGTAGGTTGAGGTCAGGTCTTCCACTACTAATTTTCTATCGATCTTGTTTGTGCATGGGGGCATCATTGCATCGAAACAGGATACAGCTTAACTGTTGCCAAAAGTAGTATGTAATTGTCAAGAATGTGACTTTACACTGTAACACTAAGGGGCCCATTCACTAAGTTCGAGTGAAGGAATAGATGAAAAATTCGAATTTCAAATGTTTTTTTTTGTCTACTTCGACCATCAAATTGGCTACTTCGACCTTCGACTGTGAATCGAACGATTCGAACTAAAAATCGTTCAAATATTCGACCATTCGATAATCGAAGTACTGTCTCTTTAAAAATTTCTTGACCCCCTAGTTCGCCACCTAAATCCTAGCGAGGCCAAGGTTAGCCTATGGGGAAGGTCCCCATAGGCTTGCTAACAATTTTCTGATCGAAGGATAATCCTTCGATCAATGGATTGAAATTATCGAACGATTATTCCTTCGATCGTTCGATCGAAAGAATTGCGCAAAATCCTTAGACTTCGATATTCGAAGTCGAAGGATTTTAATTCGGCAGTCGAATATCGAGGGTTAATTAACCCTCGATATTCGACCCTTGATACATCTGCCCCTAAGGTTTGCTTTCATTGCAACTTTTGCCCCAGTCCTTAACATGTCTAAACCACAGCCACAGACAAATTGTGAATCTGGATTCATCAATCAATTTCAGAGCTATGCCAGTACAGCCAATGCTTGTTGTGAAGCTTAGCATATCAATGCAGAGATTGCTTCCACTGCTCAAAAATTTCATCAGGTAGACCTTTATTTCACTATTGTCAACACTTAACATTACACATGACAATGCTAAATTTGTGCATAGGTGCCTTCGTATTAAAAAAAGCTCCAGACAAAAGATTCTTGGGACATTTTTGAAACTGGCAGCAAGTATGTCAGCTGGCATTTAGAAAGAATGACTTAATACTTTTGTTAAAGAGCAAGGGGCTTACTTTAGTTTGGTTTGTTTACTCTTACATCAATATAGCTATTGTGTAGATTTCTACAGTCAGCTGTCATATGCTGCAAAGTTAAAGACCGCTGTGAAAGCCCTGAATAGCTAGAGAAAAGGTTTACAGAGCAGTATTGGTCTGATAATGTTACACATTACACCCCGGGATGCACTAAACTTTTTATAATATATTGGAGTATTTTAAAGCAACAGTAACACCAAAAAAATAATGTTTTAAAGGAATCAAATAATAATGTAGTGTTGGCATGCACTGGTACAACTGGTGTGTTTGCTTCAGAAACTCTACTATTGTTTATACAGACAAGATGATGTGTAGCCATGGAGGCAGCCATTCAAGCACAGAATAAATAACAGATAGAATCCCGTTGTATACTACAGAGCTTATTTTTTTATCTGCTGTGCAACCTGTGCCTTTTCTCCTTTTTCAGTTTTGAATAGCACAGATCCTGAATCAATTTCTAACAGAGATGAAGACTGCTTCATTATAAAAGCAAAAAGCCTAGAACCTTCTAACTGCTAGGAAAAAAACCTCAAAGAAGTTATTCATAGTTGGGGAATCAGATATTGTGTCGGTCTTCTATACCGCACATAGTATTAAATCAAACAAATCAAAGTCCTGTTTAGCCTCAATGATCACATACCCAAGATCATTTGCTCTTCTATATCCTCATAATTATATTAAAATAATTTCGATTTATTTCACATATACTGTAGTGTAAAGTTGAAAAATGTTTTATACTACACACTCTGCAACGGCTATGTTTGTTATCAACAGACAAAATACTAAAAAATAAAAAGTTGTGGGTAACTTAAACATTAATAATGATTTGATTCATCCACCAGGACATTCCATAGCATCTAGAGCAGGACTGACCAATAGCAATCAGCCTCAGTATATACTGTATCGTTACCACAACATGTTGTTAATTTAACATCATGCTTAAAGGATACAACTAAATTGAGTTTAGTACTATTGATACTATTGACTGGCAACATCATGATTATTAGGTGACAGCTTGATGTGATTTCTATGTATACAGTTATAGATCAAACAAGGGATTTGACGGCTGTTTGTCACTATTTAGCTGATAAGGGGGGAATACAGCATATTAATCATAAAGACTAAAAGTTACACGTTAAACAAAAGTCAATAAGGCTCATTTATCATTGCTGCTGGAACATGCATCTTGGCAGTTATCCATAGCAACCAGTGGTTAGCTTTTTTTTTTTTTTAGCCAATAGCAGGTAAAATCATTAAATGAAACAGATTAGTTTCCATTGGCTTATGCCCGTGTGCAGATTTGCCATGGGGTAGTAAACAAGCCCAAGAGAATTACCTGGACCTGATTATTTGTAAGGATACGTATATATTTTTTATTTTCAAATGCTTTATTTTTTTAGGAAAGCTGAAGATTTTAATACGGTAGTTTCATTCCCTCAAATAGTTGCTATCACAAGAAATAACTAAATAACATTCCAGTGGCCCAGTCTGGATGCATTAAACTAAATTGTAAAAGACAGGCTGAATATGTGGATATGTGTGGTAATTAGTAGTTATTAGATATGGGATGTCTTAGTGGCCAGAATATAAAGCAGCTAAGATAATGTAAAGCAGCTAAAGACACAGTTAAGTGACAGTAGGAACAACTGTTTAAAGAAAAACTATACCCATAAAATGAATACTTAAACAACAGATAGTTTGTCATATTAAGTGGCTTATTAAAGAATGTTACCAAACTAGATTAAATATTTAAGTACATATTGCTCTTTTACATATTTTTCCTTTAGCCCCCATTTCATGATATTCTCTGTGCTGCCTCATAGATCACCTGACCAGAAATATTGCAGCTCTAACTGTAACAGGAAGAAGTGTGGAAGCAAAACACAGAACTTTGTCCGTTAATTGGCTCATGTGACCTAAGATGTATGGTTTGTTTGCTTTGCTTGTTTGTGTGCACCGTGAATCATAGAATCCCAGAGGGCTGTCCTTATTTTTTAAAATGGCAATTTTCTATTTAGGATTACACAATAGCACATACTACTAAAAAGTATATTATTAAGAAAATGGTTTATTTACATGAAACAGGGTTTTACACCTGAGCTGTTTTACGCAACTTTTTTTTTTTTAGAGACCTACATTGTTCAGGGGTATAGTTTTCCTTTAAAATTGTTCAAAGCCTATATATGCAGATACCATAAAACTAAGTCTAGCATAGGAATTCCTTTGTACTAACAAATTTAGTAGTAACATAAATAATTATTTTAAGATGCTTGAATGTATTACTATAAACTGTTTATTTAACATAGGGATGCACCGAATCCACTATTTGGGATTCGGCCGAATCCCCGAATCCTTGGTGAAAGATTCGGCCGATGCATATGCAAATTAGGGTCAGGAAAGGAAGAAGTGGGAAAAATTCTTGTTTTGAGATGAAAATTCGTGTGATTTCCCTACCCGCCCCTAATTTACATATGCAAATTAGGATTTGGTTCGGCCAGGCACAAGGATTCGGCCAAAACCTGCGGAAAAAGGCCGAATCCTGACCGAATCCTGGATTCGGTGCATCCCTAATTTAACAGCTAGAAGAAGCTGTCTAAGCAGTTAATGAATAGCTAAAGGGATACATGTTTTATATCTCTGGTAGCAGTTTTAGGCGCAACAGAAAGGTCATTTTATATATCACTGGTAAAACCTTTATATGCAGAGCTAGGTGCCAAGCATTGCCAACTGAACAAATAATGTCCCCCCACATAAAAAAAGACAAAGCAACATAATTTGAAAGCATATTATTACAAATGATTAATTGAGAAGAATATCTGCTAAAAGCCAAATGGACACTTCAGTGTTTGAATGCACCTAGAAGGAAAATGTGGGCTGAGACACTGCCTCATGCAGCTGCTCAGCCCACGGCACCATTTATACCTCAGTGGGATTGCAGAGTATAATAGAACAGCATTCTCTTCCGCATCAGTCTCAAAGGAAAGGTAATCATGTTTGCATTGTCATAGCTCATGCAGAGGTCTGTGCCTCAATTAATCCAACAGGATTCACAGCAGAGTAGCTTAAAAACCATAATTTTCTGCAGTCGTTTGCTACCTACTCTAACATTTTCATATCCAAGAAATTCTTTCACACACACTTATGTGTGTGTGTGTGTGTAATTGAACACACTAGCGTCACTAGTCTCAGGAAGGCCATCACCTCACAACTAGGTGCTATCTATATGAATTTCTGCAGAGGCATATCAGCTAAGGGAGGTTGATCAACATCTTGTGCGGAAATGGATTTTACACATATATGTCAGGTATATAGAATTTTTGTGTAATGTTTTTTCAGCTGCTCCATTATACCATTCCTACAGCAAGTTGTCCCAAACTACAGAATTGTAAAATTAAATGTATTTGTGGTCATGACCTGTTTTTATAAACTAAAATGTATGAGCAAGGAATGGCAAAAGTCAAATAAAAAATATGTGCAAAATGTAGCTTAGCATTCCTAATACTAACAGAGTGTTACTGTTTGTGTTGTTACATTGTGGAAAGTAAGACAGTTTACTCCTGCTACCATGCTGTTTAGTATTCATGTGACAAACACATAGCTCAGAAAGAAAAATACAAAGATTATCTTCTTGATTATGCAACTGTATCACAAAAGTCACTGACAGATCTACTTGTCATTCAAGAAGGAACTCGGTATAATTCACGTAAGTTAGAATCAACATGCATGTATTCAATATTTTACTGCATACATAATGTTAAACTTCATTACAATTCAAGATTTACAGCGTGCAAAGCAAGTTCTTATTTTTGTGCTACAACTGTTGTTTTTACCATATTTTGTAACAAATAAAAGGTACATGGACTCTGCTTGTGATCCCTTTACATAAACATCCATACCTCAACCAATGTTCTCCATCTTAAAACGCAGTCTGTTCAGCACAAAAACTGAAACAACATTATTGTTCAGCCTCAAGTACCAAGAATAATCAAGATGTGCCTACTGGGGATAATGACTGGCCAAGATATACCGCCTGGGAAGCAGCCCTACCTCCACAGAGTGCTATTCCTGGCTAGGAAGGGCATAACACACCAGTGGAAAGGCCCTGCCCCTCTGACTTATGAGCAATGGTTTAAGGCGGTAAGGGACTTATGCAACACAGAGAAAGTCATAAACACAAAAAATTGTAACTACCAGAAGTATGAGGAGGTCTGGGATAGCTGGCTCAGGACACAAGGGGACCTGAATGATAAATGATTAATGTATATTTGTTACCTGTATATATGTGAACGTTAAGCTGACGCTAACCAAGCTTGGATAACCTGCGAGCATGTGAAAACAATGAAAATGTGCCACTGTATTACATGCTTGCTATTTGTTTAATTAACTTTTCTTTGAGCAAAAAAGAATAATCATGTTAAACTGAGCATTGCCTAATGTAAGTTAAGTGTGTATAACATGAAAATTATAGCAGATTTGTGGCATTTTGGAAACTGTCATTTTGCAGGTTACAGACGGGTAACAATCACAATTGATTTGTTAAATACAGATGCATATTTGACAGCAAGTTACCTTGACAATTAATTACACACAAATTGGTCAAACATTCGCTAAAAACCATGTTTGATGACTGGATTTTTCAAGCAATTCCTCACTTAACCAACCCTCAGGTCAATGAGGATATGCTGGATATTTTACAGCACAGAGTGACTGACTTTTTTTTTTATATATACCAACCCAGCAGCAATGCATCCCTGGAAATGATATGCTAAAAGCAATATACAATATGCTAAAGCAAAAAGTTATTCTCCTACTTGCAACACCACTAATATCTACTTTATTCAGTTCTGCAATGTATTCTTCTCACAAAGAAAATGTCTTTATTTTAACGAAAGTCGTCCATAAATTTTTAAATGCTTAGCAGCAATGTGAAGGCTTTATATATACACCTGAAAAGGGTTCAAAAACTCTTTCACAGAAGAGCATGTTGTAATTTAGTGTTTCCTTCAAGGCTTGTCTAAACATATATTATAATAAAATGCTTTATTTCTGTGCCTAAGGGCTGATGTGTTTTCCACTACTGTTTCAGGTAAATATCTTAGTTTAACATTTTGCACAAAATGAAAAATACATTGTCTAGATACATCTATTAAAAAAACAACTCTGTGTACGGCTTTCTACAGCCCCCATTGACTTAAAAGGTTGAACACATATTTGGGTGACCTTTAAGAACATATACAGTGACCTTTATTCATAAAACCATTCATTCTTAAGTTATTTTGTTACAAAATAAACGACCAGGCAAAATGAAAGAAATCTCTTCATCTAAATGAGGTGATTTTGTTCTACAGGCAATCCTACCATGCCAGCACCTACTGAGAATCAAATTGGGACATCCGACAGTTCAACAGCAGTCACACATGGGTCTCTCTTTTGTGCAATGTATCAGGGGAAGATAACACAAGTACTTCATTATCTGTTCCTGTGCCCGACTAGAAGGAGGAAAATCATTGCCATGGAGCGTGAGACATGCACACATCCATATGATCACAGGTGCCTCAATTTGGCTTATTTGCACCTACATTATAACATTTTGGAGAAAACAGCAGAACAATGCTATGTGTTTGAAAAATACTTACGAAAAAATCTAGAGGGAAAATGAGAAGGCGCTAGACCTTTAGATTTCTGTTGTTTTTTTCTTTTGGAAACGCCAGTGTACAATAAAAGGTTAAACACACTACCTATTTACAAGGGTGGTCCTGGCATTATTATTAAGAAAATTCTTTCATGGATGAAATCACGTCTTTTTCATTTCTAAAAGTACAAATCTCTAAGCGCTTTCAAGTTAATAATTGCGGCAGAGAATCTCTGTAGATGAAGCAGTGAGTACAAATGTATCCAATTATTGTTCCTTCAATAATACCCTCTTTTTGGATGTATTACATGATAACCTTGTATTCTTCTGTAACATAGCTGAGAAAATACTTGAAAAAAAGATGCTTATCACTAGTAGTAAAATGCCATGTTATTCACACAGCAATTTGCTTTTTGGTTCTGTGCAATGGTAATATATAATTAAAAGTCGAACAAAGCTCAAGATATCAAAATAACAAATAATCAGACAGGCTGCACCATTTTCTATTGTGATTACTGCTGTTGAGGCTTTAGGACACCACTCAAGTCAAAATGAGCAAAGCAAACCAAACATTGGTTGTACATACTATGCAATAATACACTTTTCTGACACTGCAAGACCCTTTCTGCTGGTTTTTGATTTATTTTTGTATACAATGGATTTCCATGCACAGGGGCAGCTACACGGTAGCTTAATGGAAAGTGGTGCTGTCCATGAACTGTCCAATTAAAAGAGAAACAAATTAGAACATAGCTAACTATATCAATCACATGGGCTGTATGGCTCCTGAGTGATCTGGCAATTCTGGTGACCAAAAGGCCCTACCTGCGGACCTATACGTTAGTCTGGTCACAACCTGAGAGGCCAAACTAGCCAGATAACTCCTTGAGGTTTCAGGCAGATATGCTCATTTGTAAGCAAAACCAAATCATAACAACACAGTAAATACAGTAAAAATCAGTTAGTAATCTGTAGCCATAGCACAAATGTAGGCTCAGAACCATCAAATACAGAAAATGCATCAGGGTTTCCTATGCATATTCAAATGCATATGTTTAATGCCACTAATATGTATAATTGGTCGTTTATGTGTGTATAAACCAATTGCTATGTGTTCATGTTCTTCTTTGGCCTTGCAAAACAAAAAAACAACCTTAGGCTATAGAAGATCCCCAGGTATTTAGTTCTCTATCAGCATCACCAAATGTCTCTGGTAATTCTGATACTAGTTCCTGAATTTATAAGGTAATTGTGTATATTCATGTAGTGAATTCTTAAATAATACCCCATTTATTACAGACTTGTGCAACTGTTAATTATACATGCATAAAAACCAATAGGGAGCAAATACAATTTACATAATAACTGTTGTACACCTCCATCAGAACATATTTCCAACACAAATTAAAAAACCACCATTAGTAATAATACACACAATACACAGTGTCCAAAGGAAGGTTCAAATTATAGCAGATTTTCCCATAAAACAGAGAGGGATAAAAAATATGGCAGCACTCATAACAAAGTTCTACTATTAAGGGTCTATTGTTGGTTGGTGCTCTTGGAACCAATCTTCCATGCAGAATATTAGAAGCATGGCATGCCGTTCTGCAGTAGTTTCTGCAGCAATAAGCATTTTCAAAAGCATACCAGCAGGGGCCCTCCTTACTGCACACTTCTCTTCTGTTTCAGCCGAAATTCCTTGTCATACCCAACACTAACCAATCTCATGGCTCACAGACACAAGGCAGCTGCACTGTTCACTAACCCTTATGATCAATACTATAATAATAATAAATGTGTTACTGAGTGGTTAAAATAGCAAACTCATTATTTACTTTACTTGTTTAGCAAGTAAGCAACTCCTGAATAACATGTTCGAAAGAAGAGAATAATGCCAAGCCATAGCAATCCTACCACAAGTGCTCACACATAGTCTCAGAGCTACTGGATTTCAAATTAAATATATAGACAACAAAGTGTGTACAAAACAAAGGCTGTGGCAGAATAATGACAAATGTAGTTTACTACCAGTGATGTCAGGGCTGGAGTTTGACATCCTTGTTTAAAGGGGATCTGAAACAAAATGCAATCATAGTGGTCATCTGAGTACAAAATCCTGCTCTACAAATGCAAATATCTCAGCAACCGCACATCAAAACATATGTTTGTTGATCTTTAGGGTCCTTAGAGTGCTTATGGACTCCGCATTCTTCTCTGTACTTGGCCCATTAAAAATAAAGAAAGGACTGATCAGTTGTTGGTGCTTTTACAATACGTGAGACAATTCACAATAGATCCTAATTTATATTTTCCTGTGCAAACTACATTGCAGTCAATAGGCATTTTTCATGCTGACTATTTTCACACTAAATACATTGGAGTCAGTGGGCTAGTTTCTGTGGCAAAATTGTCATGCAGTTTTACAAAAATATTGGCAGATGGTGAAATGCAGAACTTTGCTGTGAATTACACCTGCCAGCTGCAATGCAGATACCCTGTGATCTCAAACAAAGTTTGCTCCACCTGTAGTCTCCACATATCAGTAACAAGCTTACAGGTATAGTGATGTACCAAAGAGCAGTAACAGAGTGTAGTTTATAACATAACTTCTTTTCAATTATTCTACAAAAGAAGTCCGGTCATCTACATTAGCTGTGTGGTCTCCATAATACTATATGCTTGCAGCAAATTTAGTCATACAGGATTTAATGCAATCTGTAGGGATGTAGCGAACGTCGGAAAAAAAGTTCGCGAACATATTCGCGAACTTGCGCAAAAATGCGAGCGGTTCGCGAACGGTTCGCGAACCCCATAGACTTCAATGGGAAGGCGAACTTTAACATCTAGAAAAGACATTTCTGGCCAGAAAAATGATTTTAAAGTTGTTTAAAGGGTGCAACGACCTGGACAGTGGCATGCCAGAGGGGGATCAAGGGCAAAAATGTATCTGAAAATCTGCCTGTGTGTGCTTGGAAGAGATAGTGTAGGGGGAGAGCTGTTAGTGATTTCAGGGACAGATGATAGTAAGCTTGCTGGCTAGTAATCTGCTTGATACTGCTCTGTATTGGAGGGACAGAAGTCTGCAGGGATTTGAGGGACATTTTAGCTTAGGTAGCTTTGCTGGCTAGTAATCTACTGTTCTCTTTAAACAACTGCCATACGTTGACCTTGTAGGCATTGTTTGCCCAGTTTTTTTGGACGCAGCCACTGAAGCACAGTTGCCAGAAAAAATATGCCATATAAATGCTGAAAATAGTAATTTTTCGCCATACGTTGACCTTGTAGACATTGTTTGCCCAGTTTTTTTGGACGCAGCCACTGAAGCACAGTTGCCAGAAAAATTATGCCATATAAATGCTGAAAATATAAATTTTTTTGGTTGCAGCCACTGAAGCACAGAGGCCAGAAAAATTATGCCATATAAATGCAGAAAATATGCATTTTTTTGGTCGCAGCCACTGAAGCACAGTTGCCAGAAAAATTATGCCATATAAATGCTGAAAATATAAATTTTTTTGGTTGCAGCCACTGAAGCACAGAGGCCAGAAAAATTATGCCATATAAATGCAGAAAATATGCATTTTTTTGGTCGCAGCCACTGAAGCACAGTTGCCAGAAAAAATATGCCATATAAATGCTGAAAATAGTCATTTTTTGCCATATACGTTGAGTCAACGTATGGCAAAAAATTACTATTTTCAGCATTTATATGGCATATTTTTTCTGGCCTCTGTGCTTCAGTGGCTGCGGCCAAAAAAACTGGGCAAACAATGCCTACAAGGTCAACGTATACACTACTACAGCGGTGGATACGGATTACGTAAAATATATTATGGCTGCTTGAAAAAAGTCACTCCGGTGTTTTTTCTGGAGACGGTAATATTATGGATATTTAGACAGAATGTGAACAAGGTCACACAGCTAGATGGCGGGTTGAAGAAAACAGTGTGCAAATAATGCCTACAAGGTCAACGTATACACTACTACAGCGGTGGATACGGATTACGTAAAATATATTATGGCTGCTTGAAAAAAGTCACTCCGGTGTTTTTTCTGGAGACGGTAATATTATGGATATTTAGACAGAATGTGAACAAGGTCACACAGCTAGATGGCGGGTTGAAGAAAACAGTGTGCAAATAATGCCTACAAGGTCAACGTATACACTACTACAGCGGTGGATACGGATTACGTAAAATATATTATGGCTGCTTGAAAAAAGTCACTCCGGTGTTTTTTCTGGAGACGGTAATATTATGGATATTTAGACAGAATGTGAACAAGGTCACACAGCTAGATGGCGGGTTGAAGAAAACAGTGTGCAAATAATGCCTACAGGGCAAATAATGCCTAAAAGGTCAACTTATACACTACTACAGCGGTAGTAAAATAAAAAAAAGTAAAATAAAAAAAAAATGAATATTAAAAAAAAAAATTAAAGTTGGTGCTGCTGAACTACTAGGAGCAGCAGATTAGCACACCAGTCCCACTCCCCAACACTGCTAGACTAATAGCACTGGGCTCTTATAGTAGTAGTAGTAGTAGTAGTAAAACAACAAAAAAATAAATAAAAGCAGTCCTTACAAGGACTACTGTTATTGCAGCAGTCAGCAGATGAGATCAGAAGCAGGACAGCTGCCCACTGCAGCTACATACAGAGCACTGCAGTAGAAGGTAGATTACTAGCCAGCAAAGCTACCTAAGCTTAAATGTCCCTCAAACCCCTGCAGACTTCTGTCCCTCCAATAACAGAGCAGTATCAAAACGATTACTAGCCAGCAAACTTTCAACTGTCCCTGAAATCACTAACAGGCAGCAGCTCTCTCCCTACACTATCTCTTCAGCACACACAGGCAGAGTGAAAAAACGCTGCAGGGCTTCGGTTTTTATAGGGAAGGGGAGTGGTCCAGGGGAGAGCTTCCTGATTGGCTGCCATGTACCTGCTGGTCTGGGGTGAGAGGGCAAAAAAAAGCGCCAACAATGGCGAACCCAAAATGGCGAACGTCGCGCGACGTTCGCGAACTTCCGGCGAGCGCGAACACCCGATGTTCGCGCGAACAAGTTCGCCGGCGAACAGTTCGCGACATCTCTAGCAATCTGTAATCTAACTGCTTGTACAGGCATGGGACCTGTTATCCAGAATGCTTGGGACCTGGGGTTTTCAGGATAAGGGGCATTTCCGTAATTTGGAGTCTTTTTTTTATTATAAACAATTAAATATAAATTAAACCAAATAGGCTTGCTTTGCAATCAATAAGGATTAAATACATTAGTTAGGATCAAGTACAATGTACTGTTTCATTATTAGAGAGAACTTTTTTTTTTTTTTTTTTTACAAAATTGTAATTATTTTATAAAATGGAGTCTATGGAAGATGGCCTTCCTGTAATTCAGATATTTGTGGATTAAGGGTTTCTGGATAACAGGTACCATCTACTCTCTGTGAGATATGTTTTGTTAATGACCTCAAGTTAGGGACAAAACTAGAAGCAACAGAGCCCCAAATACAAAGTCATCTGCTTTTTCTGTTGCTTTTTTTGTTTTTGCGACTACTAGTTGTTACCCTAACCAGCATCACAACAATTTATATATTGATTAGTGATGTGACCTACAAAAAAGAATTCTTAAACAAAGGAAAGAAATCACACTGTTTGAAATCCTTGAAACAAACGCTTATAAATGTCAATTAAGGACAGTGTCTCAGATTGGAATTTCACAATTAGATGGTTGCTAGGGTCTAGGGGAAACTGGAAGATGAATCTGAGAGGCAGCGAAGAGAAAAATAAGTCATAAACTGTAGCAATAACAGTTAAATTGTATCCACACAGAGGAATAATTATTTGATTGCCATGTCAGGGATGCCCATTTGAAAGATAGGAAGAGGAAGAAGATGAAAGGAAATTATAAAAAAAAACTATATTGAATAAATGTTTGCAAAGTTGCTGAGTAGGCCAGTCTTTAACATACTAAAAGTTAATTTAGGTGAATTACCCTTTAAAGGCTACTGAATTCAGCTATGTATGTACAGTGAATGTTGAAGTCAAATGAAGATGATGATGTAATTTTCTCTAGAGGTATAATAATGTATGTATAAGTTTGCTCTTCCTGCTTCCATTAAACTCTCATCTCTCAGTTCAGGCTTACATTAGGCACTGTAATTCTTTCTTTATTAGATTCAGGTATATAAATGGTGGACTGGGGAGCCATGCGAATTTTGATCATTATTTCTCAGCTTAAGTTGTGCTCGTCGTCCTGCAGAGAAGATAATCACCAGCCATCTCTCCTCCTTTGCACGGCAGGGACTGTGACTCATTAGATTGCATTCACAAGGATGGATAAACAGGCAACTTAACCTATTCACAGCCACACAAAACAGGTTATATAGATCAGATGTTCATTCTCTTTGGTGTCTGGGAACTAGGAGGCAAATTCACTAAGATTCGTAGTTGCGCCAGGCGTAGTTTCGCCAGCGCTTCGCAAATTCACTAAAATCCGAAGTTGCACTCAGGGGTAGCGTAAGGTTGCAAAGTATAGTTAAGTTGCCATGAGTTAGGAAATGTAGGGGGGAAGGAGGGGAGCCCCAAAACTTTTTTCGATCTTTTTCAGCCTATCACCCATAATATAGAAAAAACGCCAGCGTTTTTTGGGACTTAGAAAAAATTGTAACTTTTTTTGAAGAAATCCCTATCTACTCTATTGCGCTTCGCCTGGTCTGAGGTGGCGAAGGAAGTCTAGCGTAAAAGGTAGCGTTCAGAACAATGCGCGCGTTAGTGAATTTGCGTAGTTACGTCCGTTGCGCAAATTCGCCAGGCGTAAGGGTGCGAAGTTACAATAGCGAAGTTACGCCAGCGTCCGTTAGTGAATTTGCGAAGTAATGAAAATGGCCAACGCTAGCGAATTGACGCTAGCGTTAGGCGCTTCGGCGCATAGTGAATTTGCCCCTAGGTGTTTGTATCCCAAAAGTTTCTTGCCAACTAAGTGTAGTGGAACTTTAAAGACACATGCAGCAAACAGTTTATCAGTCCTTAAAATAAGGTGTGACTTTTAGTTGAGTTAAGGGAAATTGATTAACTTAAATTATTAAAAAGTGTAAGCTTGACTTGGGAAGTGAAATCCTTATGCTATTTAGAACATATGGGTTCATTATCCAAGTTTGCGTATAGTCTCCACAACAATGCAGGATTTTTAGCCTTATACAATGTCAATATACCAGGGCATTTTATGTCAGTTCATGAATACTGGAAATTTGGGGATGATATCCATTTCACTAACATATTTAGTAAACATATCCCCAAGTTCAACCCTATAAACTGTATTCAAATCTAGTCTCCAATGGATCAAGCAGAAACACTGCAGAAACAAATTCCACTATGCTTAAAAGTTTCTGAAAAAATGTATATATGAATTGGATCAACAACTGCATCTCTGCACCAGCTCAGTAACCAAACGGAACCAGACATTTGCTCGAATTGGTCTAGTGCAATTATTGTAATGAGTGGTATGCCTGTGGTGGAAAGTTACCACCACGTACTGTGCCTGCACTTAAAGTATTACGAAAAACATTTATAGCATATATTTGAAACTTGAAACAAAATGTACCAGAGATGGCTATTTTAAAATTAAACTATTTTATAATGCAATATAACTTTATACTAAAATAAGGGTCTCAACAGATTATAAAAAAATATTACACTACATTTTGTTCAAAAAATGTGACACTGCCATCTGCCATGGTATCATTTTAAAAATCTATTTCATGGACTTGCTTTTCTCTATAATAAGTACTTTGCAATTGATATTAGTTTGGAAAACACAAACACAATTATTGCAAAACAAATACATTTGGATTTTATACTCAAGTTTCAAGTTTGAGCTGTCATATCAGCATCATGACCAAGTCAAGGGACATCATTTCTAATAATTTCTACATAATTCTATGTTGCCCAAACCCCACCCACGCTAGTGTTAAAAACACTGTTACTCTGCCTGTTTCTAAAGTCTGCAAAGTGGCTAAGCTCAGTTTGGGTCTAAAAAACAACTATAAAAAGATAAAGGGGAATGTATGACTAAACATTCAAATTTTTTAATGCAAATATGTTTTTGCTGAAGGACTGTTTAAAGCAAGGGAGGCACTGCAAGAAGACAGTGAGAGTTACATTTATAGTCATAGTAATATAATTTGAATGCCCAGCCTGAAATCCTGAGAGAGCTGTATTTGACACATTGCTTTTTAAATGAGACTTCTAAAAATTGCAGGATCAGGAAACTTCTAAGATCATTTTCTTCAACTCTTCTAGAAATATGGCATAATTAGTCTTATGACTGTCTTTTCCTTATAATGTCAGAGCATATTAGAGGAGACCCTACTCTAATCTGTTATGATGTGAGAAATCATATGTATATTTTCATGTGGGAGTCTCTGTACACCAAATAGTTTGGTACATCTATGCATATTGGGCATCAAAGTGTTCACTAGACCCATGGCATGCTTTTTGCGATGTTTTATGTTGGTACCATTTGAATTCTGGGTTGTATAATGGGGGGAATTGCAAGCTTTGTGACAATTTTCAGAAGCGGCTTAAAAAAACGCTACATTTAGCATGGCCTTGCAGTTTTGTAATTTGCTGAAGAAAGGCATATTTATTAGTGATGGGTGAATTTGGGGCATTTCGCTTCGCCAAAAAATTTGCAAATTTCCTGCGAAACGGCGAAAAATTCACGAAACGGCTCTGACATCTAGTTTTTGACGCCGGCGTCCGTTTTTGGCGAAATTGCTGACGAATTTTCACTGGCGAATTTTCGCTGTGGTTTCACTAATTTATTCGCCGGTGGCGAATTGCGGGAATCCGCAGTGAATTTGCGTCTGGCGAATAAATTCGCCCCTTAACTAATATTTAGTGATTTCGGATTTGTCAGAATGTGTACTTTCGGAAAATATATGGTTTTCTGGGGTTGATTTACTAATTTGCACTGTTTACCCAACATAAATTAGGCAGTATTTCATTTCGGTAATAGAAATATATGCTATTAAATGTGTATGCACTAACTTCATTTTGGGGCCTCTAAATGCCAGATACTTTGGTAATCCTATGCACAATGGCATCAAACTGTTCAGTGGACCTCTGGCATTCATATTTAGCATGTTTTTTCTTGGTACCTTATGCTTTGTAAAGCTTTGTAAAGTTTTTAAGTGGTTAAAAATGAATACACAGCATAATATAATCCCTGATTTTACCAGCATGTGATGCTGGGGCTCATCTCTGCTCTACCCCAAAACTAGCCCTATCTGATTTTGCTCCTTTAAAAAAAAAAACAGACTTTTGGTCATTAACTTATTCTATTAATAACATGATTCAATTTGGAAAAAAAACTTAAATAAAAAGGGGTAACGATACTACACATATATTCACGTGTGAAATAATGGGGTTGTGTGAATTAAGCAGCAGCATTTATTGTACTTGTGAATCACCCTGTCTCTACTATACCATCTACACACATGAAACATTCTCAATCCTTTCCGCCTATTGTCTCGGTACAGCAACCCTGCAGTGAGAAAAGTAATAAAATAAAGCATTGTGGCTGCTGTCCTGTTGTTTTTAATAGATGTGCCTAATGTTCTCTGAAAAGCAGGACAAGACACTGCTACCACACTGAGTGAGTTGGTGTCCATTCCAGAACCAAGTCTATCATAAGCACTTCCATTTGAAAAATGACTGAACTCCTCTCAGTAATAGATGGGCGAGAAATATGCATGTATTTTTATTACCATATTTTTATATGTATGACTATTAAAAAACTGACACTTTTTGCTTTTAGGTGCATTATGAACAATCTCTGTAAAGTGTTCCATTAACATGTAAGCGCAATATTAATAATAATATTAATGAAAATAATAATAAAAGCAAAACAGTCACTATATTGGTTAACATGCCTAGATTTTCACAGTTTAGAAGTCATTATGCAATACATTTGCTCCTCTCTGAAAGGTTGATCATCCAGCACCTAAAAATAAACTATTTTTTGGCAGAAAATATCCTATTTTACATGAGAAAAATAATTATTCTTTAGTCCTACAGAGAAATAAATGCCATTGACCTGTTTAAGTACTTACGGGGGAATGTAATAAAAATCGCTAACGGAAAAACTATTCGCAATGCGAAAAGTTATGCCTTTGCGCGAACAAATTTTGCTTTGTGCGAATTTAATATAGCTTTTGCGAGCCCGGAAACTGTTTAGCGACCACTTCCGACAGTGAAAGACCGTTTGCGAATTTTATAGTTTGCGCCAATGTGCAGTCAATGTAATAAAACGTCTTACTGAAAAAGTCGTTATGTTTGCTCCAAAAGATTACGACACCTTCAAGCACTTCTTATGAGTGCGCAATTAAAATTCGCAATGCGCAATTAAAATTCGCAATGCAATAACAGTTTAAGGAACAATATTACATTGCGAGATGTGGATTTTTAGTCTTATTGGTGTGAATTGTTTTGCTCTTTGCGACTTTTATTACATTCCCCTGTTAGTATCTTGCTATAGCCCAATCTCACAAAAAAAGTTGAGCCTCTGAGGAAGTGTACCAAGCACATGAAACACAAATCAGGCCACATACCAATGTGTAAATAAGATATGTTTTTATTTGTTTGTTTGGAATACACATATCATCTCAATTGACATTCCTTTTGGGCTGTGTGAATTACTTCATTGAACCTACCTAAGAATCCATACACGTCTACATTTGGATTGTGCATCTATAAAAGGTTTGACCCAGTAAGGCCAGCTGACCAGGAAGCCAGAGTGCCTGTACAGAGGAGTGTAGCAGAGAGGGACAGAGGAGGGGAACAGCCTGGATTGCAACTACTGTATGTGCCTGAAGTTCACGGATCTCTTGTAGTTGCAAGCAGGGGTATAGGGTTCCCATGGCCCATGATCCAGGGAGGGGGGCAGTATAGTGATGTCACAGGGGCGGGTGAGTGATGCAATGGGGGAGGGGGGGCTGGAGCAGTTACATTGCGGGTGGGGAGAGAGCTGTCACCGGGCAAGGCTATGACAATGCGATCAGCTATTGCCTGATCACCATGACAATTAAGGTGGATCCTGCCCGATTTTCCTTGTTTGGAAAACCAGGCATACTGTATTGTCTGAGGAAGGAGCACGCCCCCAATACGTTACATCACATGACTAAATAAATGTGCAGGGGATATCCCTGCTACACTAGCCTTTTGTGTTTGGCAAATTTCTGTTTTGATACTGTATTGACCTGGGCAGCTCTTCTGAAAACCGGACTGTCTGAGTCAAAACCGGACAGGTGGCAACCCTAACTGGTTTCCTTTTTTTTCAAGGTAACCTGAATTGAGACCATAAGTGGGCATTTACAGACACAAATTACTGTTTGGTACACAGTTGTATAAACTACAATTTTATGTGAACTTTTACTACATCATCATTACAGAGACACTAGGGGGAGTTACTGCTTGCTTGCTTTACCACTATAGTTAGCTGCATTCATCTGAGACTTATAGTTGCATATACACAGAAATTTTTTTTTTTTTACCTATAACCCAATCTCAACTTGAACAGCTGTCACTATGGTTATATGTAAACTACAGTAGTAGTTTGTGTAGCAAGCACAATTTTTACCAGAGCAGGGTAATAGTACAGATATAGACAATTATTTTTTTTATTTGTTTTTCTTTTTGTTACCAATACCACTGGAATTGGACATCAAAACTTCTTCCATCAGGGCAAGAAGCCGCAACTTTAACAAAGAAGTTGACTATTTCGTTCTACTGCACATGCATCTGCTCCTGGAAATTTGAAGGAGAAAGAAGAAGGAAGCCGATTGCTCCATGGTGCTTCTGAATTTGTGTCAATAATCGTGGGTGCAGGATCGAATAAACTTCATCTGTACATCCAACGTTTCGGCCCACATTAGGGCCTTTTGTAATAATGAGATACAAGTATATTGGGATATGTTATTCTTGAAAAATACCCTAAAGTGGGCCGAGTAGTGATGGGCGAATTTGAGGCATTTAGCTTCACCGAAAATTTGCGAATTTCGCAAAACTGTGAAAAATTCGCGAAATGGCACCGGCTAATCATTTTTTACGCCGGCGAATTTTCGCTGGCAAATTTTCGCAACGGTTTTGCAAACTTTTTTGCTGGCGCGAATCGTGGGAATTCACCGCAAATTCACGCCTGGCAAATAAATTCGCCCATCACTACATTGCAATACATGCAATACACTGCAAATGCATTATGGCCAGTATAAACAGCATGTTGCATTTACAGTATATATGCTTATACATGATGTGTTGTAGATTACACTTGCAAACATGTAAACCGTGAATATGAAACCTGTGGGAAGCATCTTGGTTAAACCATGGGGTATCCAAATTAAATGCATGACGCCAACGCAGGATCTGCTTCACCTTCAGCAGACCATCAGCAGATTGGTAGTGATTATGTATCCTAGCTTTGCAGTCTGTTATAATAATGTGATACAAGTATATTGGGATATGTTATTCTTCAGGCCTTTGATAACCACCAAGAAATCTGAATCAAATTAGTAAATTAAATTTAAGTGAGAACAGTAATAAAATAAAGCATTGTGGCTGCTGTCCTGTTGTTTTTAATAGATGTGCCTAATGTACTCTGAAAACCAGAACAAGTTTCGCTAATATGTCAGTCACTACTCAGAGAACGACATGCCATTATACAGCTTCAGAAACACAGTTATGATCTATCCTTGCCCTGGGATATCCCATAAAACACATTCCATTTCTGTTGAGATCCTCTAGTGGTTGTCAGTTTGCATTGTGTTTATCAATACTGAGAACATTAGTTTTGGGGCAAAAGATGGAGGCTGTTGGAAGTAAACCCCCCCCCTAAAAGAGGTTAAAATGACAGCAACGTATCAGGCACAAGGTGACATCTTGATTATAATGGAAGCACTGCAGATATTGTGCAGAGAGGCTTGAAAGAAAAAAGCGAGGCAGACACTCCAAAGGCGTGCAACATCAGAGCAGGCCCCAGGAAAGGTGTATGCAAGTCACCCAAAAGGAAGCAGACACTCTTATTAAAGCTGTATAATGAAGCATACTAATGGGCTGCAAAAGAGACCTTCCTGCAAGCAGGTCAAGGAATGGTATATACACATATAAGAGAACAAGAGATAGAGGTAATGGTGTGCCTTGTCTCAGTGATAATAGACACAGATATGAAGAGAAATAGAGAAACCCAGAAGCATAATGACACAGTAAGCAGCGATGGTTCATTAATTTTTATTTTATAGGAAAAAAATATTTTTTACTTGGGTGACAGTGATTAAAGAGTTAAAATCCATGTTGCAAAATGCAAATTAGCAAATATACTACTTCATGCAGACATGCAGAAATGTATGTTTGGGAGCTATTTGCATGTACAAGGGCTGTGATACTTTAAACCCAAATGAATTTCTGACAAAAAATGCTTCATTTGAAAGCATTTTTACAAAGCTGTCATGTGCTCCCAACTAGTAACGTTATAAGTGATATCATCAATAACAATCTTATTAATGCAAAACACGTAGCAGAGGCACAATCCAGAGTGCAAATTGATTATGCCACTTCACTATAGTTAATTTAGGAGGCATGCCAAAGTATAAATACAGGAATGTCATAATAATGAAAATGTTTGGGCAAAAGTCATACAACCCCTGAGGCTAATACAATTGATACCATAGGGGCTCAGATCTTGAAATTTAGGGGCCTATTTATTAAACCTCAAATTTTTCTGGTCAAGTTTTTAAAGGGGAAAAACTTTAATTTTTATAGGAAAAAAACACACTCACATTTTTCAAGATTTATTATGCTCCAAAGCTGCCAAAAATTATTCCAGCTAAAACCTGTCATGTAAAAGTCAATGGCAGATGTCCCTTTAACAATATGAAAGTCAGCAAACTGGTGGGTAACTGAATCCAGAAATGTAGGAAGTACATAGGAAATGTCTAGTCAGTAAGGGGTCTATTTATCATGCTATATAAAAAGTGGAATGAAACATTACCAGTGATATTGCTCATAGCAATCAATCAGATATTTGCTTTTTTTCTTACTGTTGAAACCAATTGCTGATTGGTTGCTCTGGTCAACATCACCGATAATGCTTCACTTCACTTTTTACACAGTATGATAAACAGATACCTTAGGGCAGTGGTCCCCAACCAGTAGCTCGTGAGCAACATGTTGCTCTCCAACCCCTTGGATGTTGCTCCCAGTGGCCTCAAAGCAGGTGCTTATTTTTGAATTCCAGGCTTGGAGGCAGGTTTTGGTTGTATAAAAACCAGGTGTACCAAACAGGCTACCAGTTCACATAGGGGCTACCATACAGCCAATCACAGCCCTTATTTGACATCCCCATGGACTTTCTCATGCTTGTGTTGCTCTCCAACTCTTTTTACATTTAAATTTGGCTCACGAGTAAAAAAAGGTTGGGGACCCGTGCCTTGGGTATTGAGCCAAGTCTGCTATTAGCAGTAGAAAATGCAAAAACCTGCTAATAGCTCAGTGACCAAGAAAAATCTAAAATTCATGTACTGTAAATTGCCATATATGCTCTATGTAAAACCATTCAGTTTGTTTGGTGGGGGGTTAGGCAAATTAAGTGCAAAATGTGTCTGTTAGTGAAAGGGTTAAAGCCATGGACAACTGAAAGTGATAATTTTTTAAAATCAGATTATGGATGATTTTGGCAAATACTGAACGTAGGGGTGCTCCAAATCCTGAGTTGGGGTTGGCATTAGGGAGCCTTTCTCTGGTTTGGAGAATTCTAAGTGTCTGGCCAAACCCAAACCGAACCCTTAAAATTGAGTGACTTTAGACCACATGACAATGGAATATTCCGATTTGTTAACATGCTCACATTTCAGAATAAATTTTGAAAAAATAGGATTTGGTGCATCGCTGATTACAATCCAAATTATAATTCAGATTTGCTTTGGTATTTTGCTAAAACTTTTGTCAAGCATTCAGTAATTGGCTAAATCCAACAATAATCGATTCAGTATTTTTCCCTTATTTGTAATCATTTAGCACTTATTTCTGTGTTCCCATTAGGTTAGCAGGATCATATTATTAACCAATTTCTGATAGCCTTTTGTTTTCCTTCCTATAATGGCTTATACATCTGTAGTCTCATGGGGGAATGTAATAATGGTCGCTGACGCAAAAATCGTTGGCAATTTGTTTGCAATGCAAATATTTTTGCCTTTGTGAACACTTTGCCCTTCACGTGCCGATTGTGAATTTTAAAGTTTGCACAGTGTATGTAATAAAACCTTATGAAAAAGTTTTTACATTTGCTCCAAAAGGGTTCACAATACACAATTAAGACTCGCAATGCAATAAAAGCCTAATGAAGATTATTACAATGCGACATGCAAATTTTTATTCGCAAATTTGTTCTCTTTGCAATTTTTTTTACATTTCCTCCTTAAAGGAGAAGGAAACCCCCAGGGCGCTAAACCCCTCCCCCCCTCCCCTGTGCTGCCCCCCCTCCCTCCTCCCCCCTGGCCTACCTGTCCCCCTGGGCAAATGCCCCTAACTTTTTACTCACCCCTCTGCGCAGGTCCTGTCCACGGAGTACGCAGTCGCCATCTTCTCCCACGCGCGTCTTCTTCCTGCTCTGATCGGCGTTTTCTGGCGCATGCGCAGTAGGAACAGGTACCGGTACGGCTCTACTGCGCATGCGCCGAATGTCACGAAGTTTTCCGATTTCACTTCGTGACATTCGGCGCATGCGCAGTAGAGCCGTACCGGTACCTGTTCCTACTGCGCATGCGCCAGAAAACGCCGATCAGAGCAGGAAGAAGACGCGTGTGGGAGAAGATGGCGACTGCGTACTCCGTGGACAGGACCTGCGCAGAGGGGTGAGTAAAAAGTTAGGGGCATTTGCCCAGGGGGACAGGTAGGCCAGGGGGGAGGAGGGAGGGGGGGCAGCACAGGGGAGGGGGGGAGGGGTTTAGCGCCCTGGGGGTTTCCTTCTCCTTTAATGGTTTGTTCATCAGAAGCATCATTTATACCATATACATGTGAACATTGTAATTTATCTTTAATATAATTTAAAAGTGATTGTATTTAGGTTTAACAGAATACTCCTACACCTAACAAGAAAGACCATTTGAAACCCTTATTAAAAGGAACATACTTAATTGAATGGGTGATTAGAGGCTATTTTTTCAAAGAAAGCAGAAAAATGTATATAAATATAATTAAGAGCTGTTTTAGAATTAAAACAAACATGAATTCAAGAGGAGCAAGGTAGTGATAAATGTGACATTTCAGAAACTATAAAATTAAATTGTGATATTTGATTCCTTGTTTTACATAATGTGTACTTTATTTTATTTTCAACACTACCTATATCTTTCATTTCTATCTCAAATCTGTTATTTATTGCATCCTTCAGAATAGTTCTGAAACCCTGAAATACTTATGACATATAATAAGGAGGTTGTAACCCATCTGTTGTGTGCAACACACTGGGATTAAACTAACCTATTAGTGTTGATTGTTTTCCTGCTACAATAGAATGGCTGGCACTTCACTCATGAAAAAGGGATAAAGATAATATAAAATAAAGCTCTGCCATTCTTTTAATAGATTCCAGCTTTCGGTATTTCACAGGTGCTGGATGAGTCTTCAGCATGCCTCCACTGCGGAACTGCTCGCTTCATTTCATTTTAAAAGATGAAATAAAAACACTCCATAAAATGGAGCACAAGAGAAGGCTGTGAAAATTTTAACAGTGCACTAAACTGATAACTTTATGTGATTTTAATGCTGGCAATATCATAACACAATTTGTAGGTTTAGTAGCATCCCATCTATTTATTTCACAGGCCAACAAGCACTATGGGACAAAGAATAAAAACCATGCCTGGTATTTAGGCAAACAATGATCCAGGTTGTGATACTGTAGCTAAACAGTGTACCATAAAGATGTGCTCTTAAAAAAATGTTAGCTATTTAAGCATTTTCTTGAATGACTGGACTGGGACTGATTGCAGTAATGGGTTAACACCCCAGTCAAGACAGCACAGGCATGGAAATGTATGAAACTTCATTCTCATTGTGACCCAAACTTGTGCGTTAGTCTTATATGAGGAGCAATTTGCATTATTAGACGACAGTATGGTCACAGGGATAAAATCACTCTGGCACAATGAAACTGACATTGATACATAAAATACGGTTATACTGACCAGTTATGGATTTAGAAAACATTATTTTCTAGTTTCAGAAACAAAGGGCACTCAGAGCAACATTGCCATTGTATAACAAGGAGTGTAACATCTGACATAATCATTTCGCTAATAAGGGCAATGTTTCATTGGAGTTCAGAGGATGACACCTCATTCTAGTTCAGCAGCTAATGCTTTACATCAACGCAAACACAGATAGCTAAATTGGAAATGGATAGATACTGCATCTCTGTGTTGAAAAAACACTGCCTGTTGGTTCTGGAACACTTAAAGAAAAAAGTGTGTAACGCTAACCTGGACTAGGCAGACCAAAAGCTAGTGCTTAGAGCATGGGTTACATGTGATTTAAACACCATCAGGCTAGGGCCTTCTCTGAATGGAAGATTTCAGGAATGGTCAGCGCCGGATTCGCTGGGCAGGCGCCCCTAGGCCATGCGCTCCGCGCGGTCCTAGTGCCCGCCCGCACTACCACACGCTGGCGCAAAAGCCGGAGCACTGGGGAGCACAGGCTCCCCACAGAGCGGCTGGGTGGCATGCCGCCCCCAAAAATGTGCCGCCCTAGGCCCGGGCCTATGTGGCCTCGCCACAAATCCAGGCATGGGAATGGTGTAGTATAACTACAACTCTCAGTCTACTTTGCAATAAAAATAGGAATAAAGGGTGCCAGGAGGTTCTTGCAGTTTAACAGAATAACTTTTATTTGTCCAAGACAAATGATCCACAGGTTTACTTACAGAGGTAAAAACAAAAATGATAAGGGAAAAAACGTGCCGATCTTCACACAGTCTCTCAGCTGTATCCAAAAAAAATCTCCAAAATTTGTAAATAGATTAGCGCCTATGGCAACAAAAGAAAAGAAAAACAGAAAACCAAAATAGTGCAGTATGTTTGGATATTTGGACGGCACCCGGTGTTTAAAAATCTCTTTATAAGGTGTGCTTCCCCTTTAAATCTTCCACTGCTGTTGAAACCATGCAAAAGAAAGATCCCTTTATATCCAAGTAGTTGTATCCACCATGTGGCTAAAATGCCTACTTACAAGCCAAAAGTAAGGTATATTGCCCGTAGTATTAGCAGATCCTTCCTCTCCTTTTAGCTCAGTTCCACGAATCCTAATATAAAAAGATATAAATCCAAACTAGCATAACACCATTTATTAAAAATATACTTTAAAAACAGGTTTGCACTCACATTTGTTTTGATGTAAATCTGTGTTGCACAGGCTATTGCAGCTTCTATGGAGGGGCCCTGCTGACGTGTCTAGCTCCCCCTTGGCTCTCCCTGTGAGTCTGATGTGATGGCACTTCCTGCCTTACAGAGGTATTGGCAGCAGATATAGGCACACCCCGCTCACACAGAGCTACAGAGGTAGATGCAGAATATATGGGCACACCTGCTCACACAGAACTTCAGAAGCAGACGCTAGAGACATCACAGTGGAACACCCCGAGGCGATAGCATCCCCCTGAATAGAGGCACTCTCATGATCTCAGCACCTGGACCTGGATCCTCACACAGGGGATCAGGGAACTCTAGACCTAATCCCTATTAGTGTGTTGCCCTATACTACAGGCCAGTCTTGCCTGAGAGGAGAGCTACCTACTTGCTATCCCTCTTAGTTGAAACCAAGCTGCTCTTACTATCTGTATCTCAATCTCCTAGAGAGTCTATTAAAGCATATGGCTCCACTAGGCTTTGCTGTACGCAGCCCCCCCCCCCCCCTGGGTATTCCCAGCTGGATCAGTATCCAGCAGCCAAAGAGCCTAGAACCACCCCTTCTCTCTCACTATACCAAGTGTGACAGGGTGTGGTCACAGCGCCTCCTGGCCAATAGCACAACTATGCAAATTACATCTAGGTACAGGACATCTGCTCAGCAACTAGTGAGATCAGGAAGTATACGAAATTAAAGCCATAGGGGACTTGTTAACCTTATGGGCCCCTATACGTGAAAAATCAGTTGGAAAATTAGGTACATTTTGGATGTTAGCTTTTTTCGTCTGTTTAAAGAGTCATGCAGCTGTTTTGCATGTACGTTGTCCCAAAGCTAAGCTTATCTCAACTTCTCAACTTATGTTAGGTACTTTGGATGTAAGAATTTCTGGTATCAAATAACCTCTAGCAGAATGGCATGCTTAATTTGTACTAAGAATGTTCCTATTCATGATACATGATAAAGCTTTAGCATTAGCTGTTGGCACTTTATTCTCCTGAGGGGTGCAAGGCACGTGTTGCTTGCAACATGTTCACTGATTTGAAACTCTAAAGGACAACATGGATTTACAAAATCAAATCATGACTGATCAGTTGTAGCACCTTTTTTGACAGCTCGTCTGGGAATAATGTATGACATATTAGGTTTTCATAGGGAGAAGGCTGCAGGATTTAAGGTGCTGTCACCAGCAATAAACAGCCAAACCTTAACATTTTTAGAAGCTGTCATCCTTTATCAAACAGAACTTAACAAAGCCTGTCAAATACAATGAACCACTAATGTGTCAAAAAGCAAAAGTCCCCACCTCAGACCCATACTTAAATAAACTAAATAAAAGTTAGCCCTGAAACCGAAAAAATACATCTATGAAATACAACGGACAGCATGGCGGTAAACTCTGCTATTATTTTATTGGTAATAACTTCAATCTAAATTAATATGCATATAACAATTAGTCCAGATATCAGTATATATCAGTATATCCTGAGTATATCTTAAAAAAAAAACTATACATTGAGCAACACGGTGGCTCACAGGGCAGCAATGCTGCCTTGAAGTGCTGGGGAACAGAGTTCAATTCCAGCCTGGGTACTATCTGCAAAGAGTTTGTATGTTCTCCCTAGTTCTGAATGGGTTTTCTTTGGGTACCTCCCACATTATAAAAACATCTAGACAGATTAATTGACAACATTGGCCCTACTGTGTGTAATATATGCAGTATATATATATAGAGAGAGATTATAAAATATATAGAATAATATATATATATATATAAAATACAGACGATTTGAATGATTAACTCTCATTTTCAGGAGCATGGGACAGCACTGTAATGAGAAGGAAAGTCATCCTGCACTTGGGGGTGCCAAATGTTAGGCACACCCAAGTGATTGTATTGACTTACCTGTAACCCCAGGCCAGTGCTCCTATCAGCAGAGAACTGCACCCACCCGGGGTTATACCAGTGAGCACCTCATCCTGCTTCTTCTGTCTTCAAATTTCCAGGGGCAAACACATGTGCAGTTTAACAAAATAGCGACTTTTAAGTTAAAGTTCGGCTTTTCGTTCTACTGTGCATGCACAGCCGTGCAAAGGAAAGAGGAAGATGGAAGAGGATCGCTCCGTGCTGCTCACTGGTATAACCCCGGGTGGGTGCAGTTTTCTGCTGATAGGAGCACTGGCCCTGGGTTTCAGGTAAGACAATACAATCACTTGGGGATGCCTAACATTTGGCACCCCCAAGTGCAGGATTCCTTTTCTTCTCATTCCAGTGCTGTCCCATGCTCCTGAAAATGAGAGATATTCATTCAAACGTCTGTATTTTAATGGAAGGGTTTGCTAGATGTAATAATAACCCATTAAACATACATATGTTTAATTATATAATATCACAGAGGAAGTTCACTTAAAGATAATATCTTGCAAATGGAAATAATCTGTATTATTATCATTATTATTGTTGCTGTAGTACTTTTTGAATTATTTTCTCTTCTGCTTCTCTAAAACTGAACCTTTATTTGCTATGGTTAAACAAAATATAGAGGACTCTGTGTTGTTCACCCCATGGGTGGTTCCTACTAAATTCTTGGGCACAAGGCAAGACATAAAACCTTGTGAGAGGAACAATAGTGTAAAATTTGCCATAGTAACATGGAAACCTCAGGACACAGATTTCCATTGAGATTACAATTCTTCATTTTCAAACAGTGTTTCTGTTATGGTCACTTGAAAATGAGTAGCTTGTTACAAAATAATGACATTTTCAGCTCTTCCAGTGACAAGATAATGAAATCAGATCTTCTGTTAAGTGCATTGTGCTTTGTTTTTCCTTCCAGGCTATATACTCAGTGCTGCTAATTACTGGCTGATACTAATACAATGCATCTCGTTGTTATACTGGCAGCTTTCAAGTGTTTTGCTACAAGTGTTCAGATCCTGTTGGCCTTGCTGACATTTCTATAAATTGTTTCCTATCCATCTCCAAACCATAACACTACTAGCCCTGAATGTTCCTGTCAGCTAAGCAAAGAGTTAATCTGTGAAACATTTTTAATTTTTCCTACCCTCCAGAGTAAGTATTTCTTGTTTTAATGCTTGGAAATAAAAGAATTAGCAATTAAATCAATCCTATAATTTAAATGCAATGTACACAAAAGAGTCCCCATATATTCATACATAAAATTCTGCCTGCACATGATTGTACACATGTTTAAAGGTTTCTTCCATCAGAACCTTTCCTCACTTTTACATGCCTTAAATAATTCTACAGAACCACATTCTGATATTGGAAAGCTCTACAGTCCTTTGTGGCCTTCCCACAAGTCTCAGCCTGGCCACACGCCCAACCTGCACACCCATTCTCTTTTGGGTAAGTCACACCACCCGTCTGTCCTGTTTAAATATGGAGATATGGAAGGTATGCGATCATGTTTGTCACATGGTGACACCAACCAATACTGTTACATTCACTATTACTTTTTTATTATGAGAATATAATGATTTGTATACATTTGCATAACACTATAGAGCAATATATACAAAATGTATTTATATAATCAATACTAGTTATTTAAAATTGTGCCATAACAGTGTAGAGTTTTCATTGCAATTGGTGGCAAATAATGTAGTGGAGAAAAAAAAAATATACTGAAAAGATAGGTTTTTGTGAGGGGCCTAAAGGCTCCCAGCCGGGAGTAGTCTGGACCAATGAGGAAGCTTTAGGGTTAAAAGTCCAAGATCGCAGTACAGGAGGGTTCAGGCAAAGACGAAATCCAAATCTTGTTAAGTCCACGATAATCTATGCAGGGACGCAGACCACCGTCCTTCTTCTCCACGAAGAAGAAGCCAGCTCCTGCCAGAGAGGTAGAAGGATGAATAAATCCCTGCTGGAGATTTTCCTGGATATAGTCTTTCATGGTGGAGGTCTCTGCAGGAGAGAGTGGATAGGTGTGACCCCTGGGAGGCATGGCTCCAGGAAGGAGATTGATGGGACAATCATAGTGATGATGAGGAGGGAGAAACTCTGCAGACTTTTTACAGAAGACGTCTGAGAATTCCTAGTAGCAGGAAGGCAGGGCATTCAGATCTGTCTAAGAGATAATCACCCGTTGGAGGGGATTAGTGGGAAGACAATGTTCTTGACAGTACGGACTCCAGCACGGGATCTGCCCCGAAAACCAATCAATGGAGGGGTTATGTAGACGAAGCCAGGGTAGACCCATGACGACAGGAACGGAAGGGCAGGAAATAATCAGGAACGATAATTTTTCTTTATGTAAAGTCCTAACCTGCACAGGCAACTCCCCAGTCGTCATGGAAATTATCTCGGACATAAGTGGCCTGTCATCAATAGCTGTAACCCATAGGGGAGTGGTCAATGGATACAAGGGAACCTCCATATATTTGGCAAAGAGAGCATCCATGAAATTCCTGGCAGCCCCTGAATCGATGAAGGCAGAGCCGACAATAGTCTTAGTGGCCAGATGAATCTGTAAAGGCAGAAGAAACCTGTGAGAGTTCTCTTGGGATTTTGGAGTAATGCCACCCACATATGTCTTCCCAGGTTTACCTTGAAGAAGAGGACCCTTTGGCTTCAAAAGGCAGGAGTTGGCAAAGTGAGACTGACCACCACAATACAGACATAGTCCTGCCAAATGCCTCCGGAGCTTCTCCTGCTCAGAGAGAAGTGACCTTCCAATCTGCATGGGTTCCTCAGGAGGAATAACAGAAGGCTGCTGGGGTGACGGAGGCAACAGGGGTCTTTGGAAGTGGGGAGCCAATGTAGGTTGGAATCTCTCGATACGGTCCTTATCTGCTTGATGTTCTCTTTGCCGAGTGTCCACCTTGACAGCCAAAGCAATAAGGTCTTCTACCAGTGTAGGTAATTCACGGGAGACCAGGTCGCCTTTAAGGCAGATAGAGAGCCAATTGTAGAAGTCAGCATGATAGGCTTTGTTGTTCAAACCAGTCTCTGCAGCAAACATACGGAATTCAATAGCATATTCAGCAACGCTGCAACTCCCCTGGCGAATCTGAAACAGCCGTGATGAAGCGGTAACAACACGACCAGGAGCATCAAACACAGTCCGGAACTCCTGGAGGAAATCCTTGACATCATCAATTAGAGGAGATTCCTTCTCCCAGTGCAGAGATGCCCATTTGAGCGCTTTCCATTGGGTTGCACAACAAACTGGATCTGGCACTGGTTCACAAAACCACGACATGCTTGAGGATCTCCACTATAAAGAGGAGGTTCCGGAATACATGGACCAGCGGAGGAAGAATGTGATGGAGCGACTGCAGTGACTGGAACTGGTGTTGGTGTTGCTGGCGTGAGAATGGAAAGTTTTTCCAGGATCGCCTCCAGTGCTTGTCCGAAATGGGCTTGCCAAGCTTCGTATGCCTCCATGCGAGAATGCAGACCACGAAAGGCCCTACCGAAATCAGGCTGAGCTTCCTCAGTGGCGTCTATGGCCCAAGTATAATGTCAGGGGGCCTATCGGCTCCCAGCCGGGAGTAGTCTGGACCAAGGAGGAAGCTTTAGGGTTAAAAGTCCAAGATCGCAGTACAGGAGGGTTCAGGCAAAGACGAAATCCAAATTCAGGCAATAAACAATAAATCTGGAATAAAAGCACCAAGGAACGCTATATTTGGGCATTGATCCGGCGTCTTGAGCGTCCTTATATCTGAATTTGGTGCCGGGTTGTGACGTCATCGGCCGGCGCCAACTTGTGACATCATCGCGCCGCCACTACCCACGTGGCAGCTATGGGCGCCGCCATCTTGGATTTTGCAGCCGAAGGGAGTAGACGCACTGAGCGGGTCCAGCGCTCGTGACAGTTTTATACCTTGTCTACATCCACCATCTTAGTCAGTTTGGTTACCCATATACAATAGCTGCTTTGAAACAACAGCATTAACGAGGCTGCTTTGTTAGCAGGGGGTAGTAGTTCTAAAAACACTACAGATTTGTCAAAATGGCCCAAATCAACATGTTTTGCATTCAGTCTGTAATGTTTCCTGATTTAAATGCTGGAAAAAATTATTATTCTATGAATGAAATATATTTTACTATAAAATGCTAAACTGCATCTTAAAATGTACTGTAGATGATACATTTAGGCCTTTCTTACAGCTTTGGTAAACCTTTATGGAGCACAGAATCTAAACTTTCACTTTCCCAAGTTCACCAAGGTTAGAATAAAGAGGAAAAAACTCATCAAGGACTGAGTGAAGCTTTTAAATGAGTGACCTGTTGACAGCAGTCCTCCACAGTTTGGAGCGAGCTGCTGACTGTCACATTGTTCAAAATCTGGAGAAATTAAATTTAATTTCACCTTTCCAGTTCAACCTCTGACTCCATCAGATCAAAATAGAACCGTAATCATTTCAAACTCTCATGTTCTCTTTTTCCTTCCTGGTGCTGACCTCAAAAGCACCAGCAGCAGGTTCCTACAAATTGTCCACTGCAGATGTGCTGCTCAGATCAATATGAGATTTTAGAGCAGCTTAAATGATAGAATAAACGAGCAGGAAACCTGGCACTTACAAAATTCTGGCGAAGCCAGCAGCTTCATTTTAAATTCCTTGTATGTCATAGAATTCCTGCATCTGTGTATGCATTTGTAGGTTATCCACTAGCACAATACTAATGCAACATCTTAAAGGAGAAGGAAAGGTTAAAACTAAGTAAGCCTTAACAGAAAGGTCTATATAAATACACCAGTAAACCCCCAAAGTAATGTTGCTCTGAGTCCCCTGTCAAAAGAAACAGCACATTTCTTACCTTCTATTGTGTACTTATGGGCTTCTGTATCAGACTTCCTGCCTTCAGCTTAAACCTCATTGCCCTGGGCAAGAGCATGCTCAGTTTGCTCCTCTTCCCCCGCCCCCTCCCTTCTCTACTGTAATCTGAGCCCAGAGCAGGGAGAGACTCAGGCAGGAAGTGATGTCACACCACATTAATACTGCAGCTTCTATCCTAAACAAACAGAGAGTTTCTAGAGCTTTTTACTCAGGTATGGTAAAGAATTCTACAGAATAAATATAGCATTCTAGCTTGCACTATTGCAACTAATCTATTGGCAATAAAATGCCTCCGTAGCTTTCCTTCTTCTTTAAATCACATTATAGAAGTATACATTTAAATAATTACCTTTTCTAAATGTTATAGATGGTTGCATTTAAACAACTTTGCAAAATATTTCTTGCAGTTCATAAGAGCATTGTTTTCTGTTTATAATGGCTTTCTGGGTGTTACAGTTGAATACAGCTTTTAGTTGGATACATTTTTCTTCTAGTTATGTCAGTGCAGAAGTTGCCAAATGCTCTTTGTGTAATGTTTCTAGCTTTTATATTTCTGTGCGTAGGATTTATTTTTGTTTGTGGCAATGAGGTGTCCTCTCATAACACATTTTATTGTCTCCCCGAGAATGCTTTTGTACCTCATCTATCGTAGTATTACTCCCATGTGCAATATATGTTGCTAAATGCAATGCTCAATTTAACATCACTCTCCTGAATTTTGCCCTTCCCCACACCTTGTGCCTTCTTGTGTCTCTTTTAGATTGTAAGCTTTTTTTCGGGAAGGGTAATCTTTACCTCTTGTATTTGTTATTGGTTGTTTTGTATGTGTTCTTGTATTTTTAATGTATACTGTACACCCATTTTTCCTGCAATGTTTCCTGCAATGTTGTGGAATATGTTAGCATCTTGTAAATATAAAATAGCATCTTGTTAATAATAACACATCTTGATAAATATGCATTTTACAGGGTAGCACAATATTAAAGTTGTGTGCATATTCTTAACACAGCTTAATAAATATACCCTTTAGTCCTTTTGTGGGTATAACCAAGACTATGAAAACTGCAACTAGCAGGTTTAATCTGACCTATAAACAAATGAAACCTTGCAATAAGGTTGGCAGTGCAGCAGGAGTCCATTCTTTTTATGATCACATAATATAAAAAATATACACATTACTAAAGAAAAAAAACAAAAGAACATCACCAAACAATCCATCAACAAATACAAGGCCATGTGGGGTTTTACGCTTTATGCATACAATTACACTTTTCTGAGGGCCCCCAGGGTCTTGGAGATAAACAACACACCCAGCTCCTGGATTATGCAATAAACCATATTTAAAACTTAATATAACCATATTGCTAGCCACTGTAAATATATACATTCATTGCAAAATAAAATATATTACCTGTGACTCTTCCTTGGAGTGTTAGGCATAAACATGTCTTGTACATGCTAGATTCAGGCATTAAAATATCTGTATGTTGTAGTGAAATGATGGGATACAATGATCATTATTTACTTTATTTGAAAACATCCTACAGTAGCAGCACAAAAACGTTATATCTGGATTAGAAACAATATATCAGCTCCATTATATTTCTGCACCATATTTCCAGCATTTGGCAACTGTGTGATTTATCTTTCAAACCTCAATACTGAGTATGCTCAGAGGGGTGACTTCTTCTTCTGCATGCCTCTTCCTGCTTCACACTCTCTCTGCTCCCTCTCAGAGAGCAGGGAAAAGGAGGTTGTACTTCCGAAACGTTGTGTGGCAACAAATACTGCAAATATCTAGCATGATTGCTGGAATGTGCCATCTGATTTTCTACATTCTATGGACAGACTTCTCCTCGGATTTCTGTTGAATATTTGGTACAGATGTTAGTGGATTCTCACCTTTCCAGAGGTAAATAGTACACTTGAAAGGTTATGGTCCTGAAGAGAGATCTTGTGTCCTTGCCTCAGATGCTCAGGTTAAATGAATTATACAAAAAGTTTCCTGAGAAGCCTATGGGTCCAGTGGCCCCCTTGAGGGGGGTGGTAATGTAATAGTCCCTGTCACCTACTCTACTGCGCACCTCTTCCTGCTTGACAAAAGCTGCCCATGCTCGTCCGTTTATATTTGACGTGCTTCGTGTGACATCATCGCCCAACGTAGGTGTTTTTCATTGCCCAACACATTCAAGTCTATTATTGATGCCCAAGTTTTTTCACTTTGTGGCATACGAGTAGTGAAGGGCTCCTCCCGACTTGAAAGGCGGCTGTCATAGGCAGAAGCATAAGCAGGAACCTTGGCATTTGTCCTGGGCTTGGGATACCAAATGAGACAATAAGGTTATCACATTGTCATGCAAGTTTTATTGAGTAGATGCGATGACTTTATAAAAGGGTACACACAATACATTTATTTTACTGCAGACCCCCTATTGCTTTAAATTCACCAAGCAAATGTAACTACTTGTACAATAAAAGCAAGCCTTTATGTATTATTGTGTTTGTAAAATGAAAATCTGTCTGAGGGACATCCTATCCATCTGTCACATTTTATTCTGCCCCTTTATGACCGTCACAAAGAATTTTAAATAATTATAATACAGTGCCAGATGAATGGATTAGTCTACAAGCAGAATGACAAGTAAAAGACAAAAGAAATCTTCCTGGGGGGAGGACAAGTAAAAACATTCATGTTTCTGACAACACAGAGGTACGAGATGCAATAATCATCAATGTTTAATGCACAATCTGACAAATATACTGGGAAAGCTTACAGGACAAATCAGAACAACTCCATTATATTGTGCGCGGATATATCACACATTACCATGGTTCTTGAAGGAAACCTGTAGACACATTTGGACTAGAAAAGGAAGTAAAGAATGAGTTTTCAGACTCCGTTATATTCTCATGACATGTACTTATTAATGTATATTTTCCCCAGGTCTTTTTCTGTGTCTCTGAACTCAGAGGCACATAACATTACGAACTTCCTGACCAAGTTTGCATGCATTCACATCACTAATGCCTTATTCGGTATCCAACATTAACACTTCGGGCATATTTATCAAGGGTCGAATTTCGAATTGAAAAAACTTCGAAATTCGAATTCAAAAAGACCAACTGAAATTAAGTTGACTTTTTTTTGGTCGAATAGGTCTGTTTTCGATTGAACAGGTCCGTATTCGGCCAAATCGAAGGAATATCGCATTCGATCAAATTTGATTCAATGTTTTCCCCAAAAAAACTTAGATTTTTCAAAGTCCACCAATTGACTCCAAGTAGATTCTAGGAGGTCCCCCATAGGCTAAAACAGCAATTCGGCAGGTTTTAGATGGCGAATGGTCGAAGTCAAATTTCTAAAGAGACAGTGCATGATAAATTTCGATATTCAAATTTTGGATTTTTTTTTTCAAATTTGAATCGAATTTGGACTATTCCCTGGTCGAAGTACACAAAAATAACTCAAAATGTGAATTTTTTTTCATTTAAAAATTCACCTCGACCTTTGATAAATCTGCCCCGTCAAGAACCAGAGAATAGAAAAATACATTATCCCACAACTGTTTTCTTTTCTTTTTTTTTTTTGCAATTATAAATCAGTAGTTTCTATGAACATTTCACATTCGTAATTATATCTAGGGTTAGGCAAGATAGTATAATTACAGTATGGGTCTGGGATCTAGTAACAAGAATGGTGCCATGCCTTAAAGGAATTGTTCAGTGTAAAAATAAAAACTGGGTAAATAGACTGTGCAAAATAAAAGTTAGCCAAGTTAGTTAGACAAAAATGTAATGTATAAAGGCTGCAGTGACTGGATGTCTAACAAAACAGAACACTACTTCCTGCTTTGCAGCTCTCTTAGTTTCCTCTGATTGGTTACCAGGCAGTTACCAATTGGTGACTTGGGGGTACATTGGTCATAACAGTTTGCTTTTGAATATGACCAGCGTGCTAAGGATCAATTTCAAACTCACTAAAGAGTTATGTCCCATGTGACTCCACTGACTGTCTCAGAGTTAGAGAGCTGCAAAGCAGAAAGTTGTGTTCTGTTCTGTTAGATATCCAGTCACTCCAGCCTTTATACATTACATTTTTGGCTAACTAACTATATTACAATTTTTTTTATTTTATGCACAGCCTATCTATTTACCCAGTTTTTATATTTACACTGAACTGTTCCTTTAAGACTACTAAAACATTAGAAAACACTAAATACGCTTGCTTTACTAACTTTATGAAGTTATGCTAACTTATATATCATAAAAAGTAATGGCAGTTTGAATGAAGCTGTCAGTGTGTGGTACAGTGTTAATCTTTCAGCAGAAGGCATAGTGTACATCAAAAGCACTGTAACATTGAAATCAAAGCATTAGGTTAACTGCAGTGCTTATGCCTGAATATGGACTGCACTGCAGCGTTTCACAAGTGCAGGCACTGAGATATGTCTGAGCAATGACTGCACTGCAGTAGTTTCTAAGGGGCACATTTACTAAGCTCGAGTGAAGGATTCGAATGAAAAAAACTTCGAATTTCAAAGTATTTTTTGGGTACTTCGACCATTCAATAGGCTACTACGACCTTCGACTTCGATTTGAACGATTAGAACTAAAAATCGTTCGACTATTCGATAGTCAAAGTACTGTCGACTACATACTTCGGCAGTTTAAACCTACCGAGGTACAATGTTAGCCTATGGGGACCTTCCCCATCACGTTTCTTAAATTTTTTTGATCGAAGAAAAATCCTTCGATCGATCGCTTAAAATCGTTCGAAATGTTTGATTCCAAGGATTTTATTGTTCGATGGAACGATTTTTACTTTGATCGATCGATCAAATGATTTGCGCTAAATCCTTCGAATTCGACCCTTGCTAAATGTGCCTCTAAGTGTCAGCACGGAGCTATTTGCTGTGACTTTGAGTTTTGATGTCTACAGAACCACAAAGTTTCTGTCTCAACAATATCTTCACTGCATTGTATCTGATTCTCAGCAGTACTACTATGTGCTATCATGTTCACAGACTGTACACAGGAATATTTAAAAGTTGGACTTGCAGTAATTATACTGAATGACAATACCACCATTGCCATTTTGCTACTACTGCTTTACTGGAAGCAAATCACAATCACAAATTTAAAAAATTACTTATTAAACAAACACTTTTACTGCAATCCCGACAATAAGTGTACTATAATTATACATGTAATTGTTATACTGTGATTTCTTCTCAGTATCAGTCCTTATCACAATCACATATCTTATGTTCCAGATGTTTCCACTGAATTCATTAAAATTATCTTTACTGTATAATGAGGGACATATCATATAAGACTGATTAAAGGTCCATGTCAGGTTTAAAACATTGATGTATGATCTGTGCATTAGAGGGGTGGTTCACCTTTAAGTTAACTTTTAGTATATTATAGAGTGTCCAGTTCTAAGCAACTTTTCATTTGGTCTTCATTATTTCTTTTTTTTTTTTTCCTTTGTTTCACTCTTTTCAGCTTCTAAATGGGGGTCACTGACCCCCTCTACAAAGCAAATGCTTTGAAAGGCTTATTTATTATTTATTGGTAACACTACTTGTCTTTCTATTCAGGTCTTACCTATTCATATTCCAGTCTCTTATACAAATCAGTGCATGGTTGCTAGGGTAATTTGGAACCTAGCAACCCAACTGCTGTGAATGCAAACTGGAGAGCTGCTGAATAAAAAGCTAAATCACTCAAAAACCACAAATAATAAAAAATGAAAACCAATCACTCTCTACATCATATAAAAATTTAACTCATTTAACTAAATAAATGCTTAAATGTATGTCAACAACTGCAAGATAATTATCGGAACACTAGGGGCCAGATTTATCAAGGGTCGAAATGAATTTGAGAGAATTTTCGAAGTAAAAAAATTCAAAATTCAAAGTAATTTTTGGATACTTCGACCATCAAATAGGCTACTATGACTTCGACCTTCAATGCGAAGTAAAATCGTTCGACTATTCGACCATTCTATAATCGAAGTACTGTCTCTTTAAAAAAACTTCGACTTCAATACTTCGCCAACTTAAACCTGCCGAATTGCTGTTTAGCCTAATGGGACCTCCTGTGTGTTTTGCTAAGTTTTTTCAAGTTAAAGGATTTTTTGGGAAAATAAAATCGTTAGATTCGAAGTACGATCGTACGATGTATAAAATCCTCTGACTTCGAATTCGGAGGATTCTATTCGATGGTCGAATTTCGAAGTTTATACTACTTTGAAATTCGACCCTTGATAAATCTGCCTCTAAAACTTTACAAACCATACACAATAATGAAGCCCAATGAAAAGGTTGCATACAGTAGTTCAATCTCTAGAATACTAATGCACATAAGACAAATATATAATTTGTATATAAATAGTGATGGGCAAATAAATTCGCCTGGCACAAATTTGCCACGAATTTCGCGTTTCGCCAAGTCAATTTCACAATTTTTCGCAAAAAAAAGTAAAATTTTCAAATTTTTTTGTGAAAACCTTCAAATTTCAAATTTTTGTAGTGAAAACATCAGAATTTCACGATTTTTTCGTGAAAAATTTTGATTTTCACGTTTTTTTCGTAAACTTTCTGATTTTTCGTTGTTTCGCAAATTTTCGCTGTTTCGCAAATTTTGCAGGAAATTCTCGAATTTTGTCGGCGAATCGAAACAGGAGAAATTCGCCCATCACTATATATAAATATTTATTGCAACTCAACATTTATTGATAACAGTGTAAAGTATTGATATGTCTAAAGACCCCGTGAAAAATGTTCTGCACACATCCCTAAAATTGCTTAACATTAACATTGCTAAACAAAGATTTTGTTTTTTTTATCCTTATGACATTTGAATTACATATGGTTTAACTGTGCTCTTCCTCAACCTAAAATATTTTTCTTTATGGAAACACATTCAGTGATATATACTGAGATATTAAAGACCCAATTAAAGACCCTATTAAATACCCAATTAAAGACCCAGATTTTCAGTTATTTATATGTCTCCTTTAAACATAGCATTCTTTTTATTTATATGAGACTGACAGGTAATTTGTTTGTTTTTTATAATAGGAATGTAACTGCTTTGTTTTGAGGCTCATCTCTCAACTTCTCACAGACTCATAACACAATAAGTAAAAGAAAGGGCTTCTGTTTAGTGGTAATACATTAATCCATATGTCCATCTTATTATAAGCATGTGTAAGTGGTTGGTAGTCTGGATAACTGTGTGCTGTAAGATCCTGGAATGAGTGCAAACTAAGGATTCATTACATTGACCTTATGGTTTGGTCTGTAGACCTGACTATGGTGCATGTATTCAAAGGCTTGCCATATCCATAAAACATGTCTTCTGTTTTCAAACTATTGTTCTGATTATAGAGGAAGTTCATGACTAAAGTTTAGAAGGTAACAGAAATGGTTGCTTTAAGAAGCAATCCGGTAGCCATGCTCTGGTGTTAAAGAAACGTTCTAATTAGGTTATTTTAATTAAAAACCACAACGTTTGAATTATCAATATGTTATATTAGGCTCATTATTATTTCATAGCTTTGGTTCATACTGAAAGGGTAAAGTTCTTTTTCGAAGCAATTTGTAATGAATAAATGTATGCGGAATTATAATTGTGCCATTTAACTCTTTTCCAGCAATCTATAATATTAATAATCTGTTTGTTTTTTCCTATTTCACCGCATGACCCTCTGTTATTCAAGATATATGCTGTAATACATACATAATGTGGGCTGGTGCTGCCGATGCCAAGCTATAGGCAATGATGATAAAGGCGTTTTTCTCCTGCTCATAAATCAGATTACAAAAAACACAGATTTGGAACTTGATACTGAAGAAATTGGGCTCACAGCTATTGTTATTATTTTTTTTTCTGAAAGCCTGGCTGTGATCTACTCACACCAATAAACTTAGTGATTGAGGGGGTGTATATTTTATGGAAATCAGCATTTTCCTATTTCTGCAGTGTTCTTAATATTTTTATCCAGCAAAAACAACACTTAAAAATACTTTCTATTCCTCCAAAATACTAATTCTCTTCATGCAGGGAACAAGAATGGAAGAATGGAAATTGCCTTACCTTGGGAGCACAGTGCAGATACAGTTGGGCAAATTCAGTCCTCATTTACATTTAAATTATGCAGTTGGACTATGCGCAAAGTTTGAGGGTGCCTAATAATGAGCTTCAGCAACTATAATTACTTTGTTACAATGGCTCCCATCCAACCACCAGTCAATATACTAATATTTGGTCTGGAGTAATTTTGTTGTGTCTATTGTGTGCAATTAATTCTGAAAGTCATGGTTTACAAGTTCACTTGGGGTTTGATCTTATATTCATTTTCCAATGCTCTTCATGGACAAGTTAGTGTAAGTGGAGTTGTTTACTTAAATGAAAAAGAATGAATACAAATAGCTAAAAATAGTGCTTGGAACTATCAATTAATCAAGAACTTTTCTCCTCAATTACCATAACCTCACTTAAAATTTTACTTTCAAGTAATTTAGAAAACAATATTTTTTGTATTGTTTCTTAGAAGTTAAATCACTGTCTATGAGATTAAGTTTAAAAAGTTATTGCACTGTAAAACTAGGTGAATGTTCTACATTTTTACTGTTGAAGGAACAGTTCAGTGTAAAAATAAAAACTTGGTAAATAGAGAGTATGTGCAAAATAAAAAATGTTTTTAATATATTTTTTCTATAAATGCTGGAGTGACTGGATGTCTAACAGAACAGAACAGAACCCAACTGCTTTTCAGCTCTCTAATTATAGAGTTTGTCAGCGACTTTAAGGGGCCACATTGGCCATAAATGTTCAGTGAGTTTGCAATTGATCCTTAGCATTCAGCTCAGATTCAAAAGCAACAGATATTACCCATGTGGCCCCCTCAAGTCATTGATTGGTTACTGCCTGGTAACCAATCAGTGGAAAACAAGAGAGCTGCAAAGCAGGAAGTAGGGTTCTGGCTACTATGTTAAATATACAGTCTTTATAGATTACATTTTTTGCTAACTAACTATATTTAATATTTTTTTTTTATAATTTGCACAGCATATCTATTTACTCAGTTGTTATTTTTACACTGAACAATTCCTTTAAGGTTTTAAGGTTCTATAACATTGTATATTTCAATGAATTCATTAGAGAAAGCAATATTACAACTCTGGCTACTTTGGTATCTGTAGGATTGAGTTAAAGTAAAGTCAGTAATTGAATGTTGATAGTGTCCTACTACTAAAGGAGAGCATAATTTAGTTACCCATTGATTAAAGGGGTGGTTCACCTTAAAATTATCTTTTAGTATATTTAGAATGGCCAAATATAGGTCACTTTTCAACTGGTCTTCATTATTTTTTGTAGTTTTTAAAATATTTGCCTTTTTCCTCTGACTCTTTACAGTTTTCAAATGGGGGTCACTGGCCCCATCTAAAAAATGAATGCCCGGTAACACTACAAATTTATTGTTATAGCTGCTTTTTATTACTCATCTTTATTCTTACTCTTATTCAAATGCATGTTTGCTAGGGTAATTTGGACCCTAGTAACCAGATTTCTGAAATATCAACCTTAGACTCAGTTGCTATTGGTGCATGCCGGGTGGGTGGGAATTGCATCAAAGTTTGCGAGAACTAGTTCAGAATCCTATTTATGAGCGTACGCTGCTTACTGATTTTGCCTAATACGCATGCTTACTACTTTTTGTTCCAATTCGCTTTTCCTCAATTCACTTTTTCAAGCACTAGTTGCAGATGCCACACAATTGTTCCTTTATTTAGTAGATCATTTTCGGAAGACACAATGGCATGGAACATTCCTGCAATGGCTAGGTTATACATTATAATTCAGGACACTGAAAGCATGCCTTTTATTCATTGTTTTCAGTACATTAATGGCAGGCAGTGTTTATATCAAACAATATATTATGGCACTCGCAAATCCTTGTGTTAAAAATAGTTTAACCTTGTGTTACAAAAAGCAGAGGAAATTCTTTATACCTTTCAGTATCCTGAGAAAAACATTTTTCCTGCAGCCATTTACTAGAAGAGTAACAACAGCATTGTAAAGGGCTTAATTTATACAAATCTGAATTACAAATGTAGTTTTAACTGTTAAGGACATCTAACAATCTAAATATCTGTTTTATTAATGCAGTGTTCCAGGCATAATGCAAAATGGCAAACTATGTATACACTGTGTTAAGATCCCAGTATTAAAAGCAATTTGTCTACCAATTCTTCTACTGCTTCAAACTAAAACATTTTTCGAAGCTTCTAATTAGTAACATATTTTGTTTTCCAGCACAGCTTAGCCTTTATTCATGGGCGATGTTAAAATATGGCTTACACAGAAAATATTGTCTATTGTTCTGTATCTAAATTGGATCCCTGCAGTTCGACCCCCTAAGCAGTGTTTTTTCAAACTTGGAGCTCAGCCAATTTGCAATTTTGGGGAGGCTACCATTGTCTTCTCCTCTGAAATGGCTTCTGATTTAAGATTTTGAACTAGAATCGGAGAGAGGTATCTCAAAAATCCTCATCTATAACTGCTGTTTGGTTATAACAGTTACTGTGGAGGAAAAGATACATATATACCTGTATATATGGCTATATTGTCTGCACCCATGAGCCTAGTGCAGCAGTTACAGAGGGAGGCTTGTGGTACTTATATAGTTCCCCCCCCCCTTCCATTAAATTCACAGATCCTGCACTTCTCTTTGGAAAATAATGCTATATTCCTCAATCCAGAAATTGGGGTTTGCCAAAGCTCCTCTTAGGTTTTAGATTTTGCCCCTAACTGCTACAGCCATTTATTCCAACTAGAGGCTAGAGGCCTAATATAGCCATCAAGGATGTTTAGATTTCCCCAAAAGCCTTACAGATGGTTTTATAAAGCAACAATTTTGACAAGTGCAGTGGTGGATTAATGAGATGTGAGATCCCTAGGCTACACTTTTCAGGGGCTCCCTAACACATGCCCGTGATGAGTGCAGATGTGCCTGGATATAAACCTGACCCAGCACAAATAAAAATAAATATTAAAAAAGACAAAATAATTTTAAAAGGAAAGACAAATAATTAAAAAAAAATTTTTAAAAAAGAAAGACAAATAATTTAAAAAAAGAAAGCTAGATGGGCTCCTGGTCATGCTGGACCCTCTAAGCTACAGCCTTTGCATCAATCCTCCCCTGGACAAGTTTTAAAATGAGTCACTAGATGGCAATGAAAGCATCATATACTGATTTAAAGTGATTCTGTCATGGGAAAACAAGTTTTTTTCAAAACGCATTAGTTAATAGTGCTGTTCAAGCAGAAATCTGCACTGAAACTAGTTTTTCAAAAGAACAAACAGATTTTTATATTTAATTTTGAAATCCGACATGGGCTAGACATATTGTCGGTTTCCCAGGTGCCCCCTGTCATGTGACTTGTGCTCTGATAAACTTCAGTCACTCTTTACTGCTGTACTGCAAGTTGGAGTGATATCACCCCTCTCTTTTCCCCCCAACAGCCTAACAATAGAACAATGGGTAGGTAACCAGATATCTCCTGGACAAGATAACTTCTTGGTACACATGAGAAAAGCATTCAATAGTAAAAATCCAAGTCCCACTGCAACTTCTTCAGTTACATTGAGTTGGAGAAAATATCGCCTCTCAGAAAGCAGTTCCATCCTGAAATGCTGTCTCTATCTGAAAGCACAGGTCAGGAAAAATGACCTGAGATGGCTGCCTACACACTAATGTTACAGCTAAGATAAAATATTATTATTATTATTTGCAGTGTAAACAATGCAATTTAGAAATAAAAACTACACCATAAAAATCATGACAGTATCCCTTTAATTATAGTAAATATTTACAAAGTTGAGTTTTCAACTTGTAACAGACAGTACGAAACCATAGGCTAAGCCTATGATTAAGGGGTGTTCCCGAAACATGTTAGGCATCCATTACACAGCAGCCACTTGTTTTTAATGGCATAATAAACGGTGGTTTTTACATTATTTAGACAGTGTGCCTACAAACTTTTCTTTTTTTGTATTTGAATTATCACAGTTGGAGGATCCCTGCTAAGTTCTCACTATTCCGTCCCTTAATTTAGTAATAAGGAGCAGAAGTGACTCTGTATTGTTCTGTGTATCTTTACAAGTTATAAAAAAGACAGTAAGATAATTTCTATCAGATCTACCAGTGCAGTGCTCTGAATTGAAACTGAAGATTATGATTCTCACATTTACCGGTTAAAATTAGTTTGCTGGGGTTTTATTTCAACAAAAAAGTAAAAGTAACCTTTCCCTTTTGTGCCAATATGATGTATAACATGAACATGGGTCACATTTGATTTTTCCTGGAATTCAGGCTGCATTTAATCGATCAGAGAGAGAGTAAGGCGATTAGCAGACACACTTTGCTGAAAAATCTATTGAGGAGACAGTACACAGGTAAACATGAACATTTTCAACATCTATCTGAGGAACAAAAGCTCTTGACTTTGATGTCCATATGACTAAAGTCAATTTTTATAATGTCACAGATTACAATTTAGGAATTATTATTATTATTATTATTAACATGTATTTATATAGCGCCAACATATTGCGTAGCACTGTAAAGTAAATGTGATTATACAACTACATCACATGAATTACATACATAGAATATATGGAGTAACAAACATCACAATCAATACAGGTACAAAAAGGTGAGGAAGGCCCTATGCATAGGCATACAGTCTAAAGGGAAGGGAGTAATACGCAAGGTGTGGGAGTGGGCAAGATCGAATTGAGTGGGTGAGAAATGTGGTATTGCGTTTGGTAGTTAAGCAGAGTGAGGGTAGGCTTCTCGAAAGAAGTGCGTTTTCAGAGATTTCTTGAAAGTAGAAAGGTTGGGAGAAAGTCGGACAGACCGTGGGAGAGCATTCCAGAGGAGGGGTGCAGCCCTTGCAAAGTCTTGAATGCGAGCATGTGAGGAGGTAATGAGAGAAGAGTTGAGTAGCAGGTCAGTAGAGGAGCGTAGTAAGCGAGTGGGTGAGTATATAGAGATGAGTTCAGAGATGTAGGGTGGGGCAGAGTTATGAAGTGCTTTGAAAGTCAGTGTCATTAATTTGAATTTGATTCTGAAAGGTAACGGAAGCCAGTGCAGGGATTGACAGAATGGCGAGGCAGAGGAGGAGCGGTTGCTGAGGTGTATGAGCCTCGCAGCAGTGTTCATTATGGACTGGAGAGGTGACAGTCTCTGGAGGGGGAGGCCAATTAAAAGAGAGTTACAGTAGTCTAGACGCGATATGATGAGAGAGTGAATAAGAATTTTGGCAGCGTCTTGGGTGATAAATGATCGTATTTTGGATATGTTCTTTAGGTGGAAGTGACAAGATTTAATAAGTGACTGGATATGAGGAGTGAATGACAGGGCAGGATCTAGGATAACCCCAAGGCACCGGGCCTGGGGAGAGGGGGTGATAGTGGAATTGTTAACTATGATGGATACTTCGGGGATGCTACTGGTGTTAGTTGGAGGAAAGAGAACCATTTCAGTTTTAGAGAGGTTTAATTTAAGGTAGCGTTGTGACATCCAGGTAGAGATAGCGGACAGGCAGGAGGAGACGCGAGTTAGGAGTTCTGGGTTGAGGTCAGGAGATGAGAGATAGATCTGAGTATCGTCAGCATAGAGGTGGTAGTGGAAACCATAAGAATTTATTAATTTGCCAAGGGAGGAAGTATAGAGGGAGAATAGTAATGGTCCCAGGACAGAGCCTTGGGGAACTCCAACAGAAAGAGGTAGGGGAGAAGATGCTACTCCATTGTAGGAGACACTGAAGGAACGATTGGTGATGTAAGAAGAGAACCAGGACAGGGCTGTGTCACGAAGGCCAAGTGACTGGAGGGACTGGAGGAGGAGAGGGTGATCTACAGTGTCAAATGCGGCTGAGAGATCAAGCAGTATTAGTAGTGAGAAGTGATTGTTGGCTTTAGCGGTTAAAAGGTCATTAGTCAGTCGAGTCAGGGCAGTTTCCGTGGAGTGTTGTGGCTTAAAACCAGATTGTAGGGGGTCCAGCAGGTTATTGTCAGAGAGGAATGAGGTAAGTCGGTTGTAGACTAGGCGCTCAAGTAGTTTAGAGATGAAAGGTAGCAGAGAGATAGGTCGGAGGTTGTTAAGATTGGAGGGATCAAGAGAGGGTTTTTTCAGAATGGGGGTGACAAGAGCATGTTTTAGTTGAGAAGGAAACAGTCCAGTTGAGAGGGAAAGATTAAATAGGTGAGTTAAGGCTTTGATTAGACACGGATTGGTATTGCGGAGAAGTTTTGAGGGAATTGGATCAAGCGGGCAGGTGGTAAGGTGAGAAGAGGCCAGAAGCTTTGAGACTTCCTCATCAGTGACAGGGGTGAAGGAGCACAGGAGGGACTGGGGAGTGTGGAGGGAGGGTGGTGGAAGTCTAGGGGGGTTGAGTAGTGTAATGTCCCTTCTGATAGTGTCAATTTTGTTTTTGAAGTGCTCAGCAATATCTTGAGCAGAGACAGATGTGCATGGAGGGGGTGGAGAAGGGGAAAGGAGAGTGTTAAAGGTGGAGAAAAGTTGTGCTGGTTTTTTAGAAAGGGAGTTAATGAGTGAAGTAAAGTATGTTTGTTTGGCTTGGAAGAGGCTGGTGTTAAAGGAGCGCAGGGCAGATTTGTAGCTCCAAAAGTCTGATTCTGAACGGGATTTGCGCCAGCGACGCTCAAGTGCACGTGAGTGTCTTTGGAGCGCTTTTGTATGAGCAGTATGCCAAGGTTGAAGTGGCTTGGGTCGAGAACGTTTAGTTTTTATAGGAGCAAGCTCATTTAGGGCAGTGGTGAGAGTACTATAGTAGACAGAGGTAGCCACATTAGGACATGAGATGGCTGAGATATTAGAGTGAAGAGAGTCAAAGGAAGAAGAGAGATGTGACACGTCTATAGCTTGCAAGTCACGGTAAGTACGTGTTTGGGGAATAGCAGGGGGTGAGGAGGGAGTTAGTGAGAGTTGAAATGTGAGCATATTGTGATCAGAGAGGGGAAATGGTGAGTTAGTAAAATTGGTGGTTGAACAGAGTCTGGTAAATATGAGATCCAGAGCATTACCATTGGAGTGAGAGGGGGAGTCTGAGCACAAAGATAAGCCTAGGGAGGAGGTTAGTGAAAGAAGTTTAGAGACAGAAGAGTTGTTAATGTTGTTAACGGGTATATTAAAGTCACCTAATATGATGGATGGTATGTTAGATGAAAGAAAGTAAGGAAGCCAGGCAGCAAAGTTGTCCAGAAATTGTGCAGTTGGTCCTGGTGGTCGATATATAACAGCAATGCAGAGTGAAACCGGAGAAAAGAGCCTAATGCAGTGAGCCTCAAATGAGGAGAATGATAAAGAGGGAACAGGTGGAAGAACTTTAAAAGTACAGCGGGGAGAGAGAAGCAAACCCACCCCACCTCCAGGTCTGTTACCAGGTCTAGGAGTATGAGTAAGGTGTAGGCCCCCATAGGACAGGGCAGCAGGTGAGGCGGTGTCAGTAGGAGAAAGCCAGGTTTCAGTAAGTGCGAGTAGGTTAAAGGAATTTGCAATGAAATGGTCGTGTATAGCGGTGAGCTTGTTGCAGACAGATCTGGCGTTCCAGAGAGCACAGGAAAGATTAACTGGGTTTTTGGGTATAGGAGTAAGTGTTCTGTACTGTTGGAATTTGCTCCGGAGAGAAGGAGCTCGTGGTCGTGATATAACTGGGATGGGGTAAGGGCCAGGGTTTGGGGAAATGTCCCCAGCTGCCAGCAATAGAAAGGAAAGAAAGACTAAGTGTGAGTGGGATTTATAAGTCCTTCGTTTGTATGAAAAGGAGGAGTTTTGTGGAATAGCTAAACAGAGTACTTTATAAACTTCATGTGTGGAGAGGGAAGGAGAGGAGAGTACAGAGGCTGAGATTTGTATAGAAGTGGGACTTGCCGGAGGAGGTAGTGAAAAATGTTTTATGAAGCATGAGAGTGAAAGGAGGAGAAATGCAGGATAAAGCATGTTTGGAATAAGAAGTAACAAACTAGCAGGTACAAACAAATCTGTTTTCTTCTTATCCCAGATGGTTCACTGATGATTGCAGGGGAGTCCGGTTCCTTTTGCCTTGTCAATGCCTTGTCCAACTGTCTTGTTTAACTGTCATTTCTAAGCACTTGAGAATGATTCTTTTAAAGCAGTTATATGTTTAACAAAAAAGGTGAAGTTTTAATTTTACTGTGCAGGCATTGGCCCCAGGATAAGAAAAGAAGTGGGAGAAGAGAATAGCTCCATGGTGCTCAATTAAAAATAACCCCTAGCCACTGCAGTTTTCTGACAACGGGAGAATTAAACCAGGGTATCAGGTAAGTGAAGGTAAGGGCTCATGCACATCTATAAGTGCAGTTGTGGTCTCTGCAATTTCCTTACAGTCAGTTGCTTTTGCAATATTTTAGATATTCTTCTATCCATTCGAATGGTCATTTTCCTTTTTCTTCCAGGTTCTGGTGGCCATTTTAAAGCATTTGTGATCATTTTAGCTGAGCAGCCTACCATTTTCTGCTTCTTTATATGTGTTTCCCTCTCCAATCAACTTTTTAATGAAAGTATCCTGTTCTTCTGAACAATGTCTGGAACAACCTATTCTACTCAGACTTTTAGAGAGAAATGCTCTATAACCAGCATGCACAACATTTTCTGCCTTCCTTCCTTAAATAAGGGCTTTAATTGACATCTGTTTTGTCACAGAATAAATGACCTCACTAATTGAACTCCACACTGCTATTATTTGGAACAAGCCTCAATTACTGATTCACTTACACAGAATCAGCAGCATGCATGTCATGACTGTTGGGTTTTTTGGGTTTCTATTACTCTACCACACCTACTAGTAAATTATTTGTCATGCGGAAATATAATTTATACCAAAAACAGTGATTGATAAGGTTAGTGATGTCAGACTGCTATTATTCTAAACATATATATATTAAAATATCACACAAGAGCATCTCCACCTTTTCCACCATCGAAATTTGGTTAAAAAACATGGCCATTGTGCCTGATATTTCACTTTGCTCACTGCACTTATACCCTATTGGATTCTTGATAACAGATGGATCTTTTCTACAATGGTTTGCAGGTCTAGGCTAGTGGCTCCCACTATTAAAAAAAACAGTGCCTGGTCTTCCTCTTCTCGGTCTCCTCCTCCACACCTGCAGCTCTTACCCGCCACCCTTCTCTTTCCCACCCCTTGAGACTCACCAACACTCATTTTGTCATTGCTCTTCCAAATTAAACACTTGCAGCTGCAGATGAGGCCAGAGGAAGCAGGAGAGGTACATGCCCATGGTCCCTGTACCACCGACTCCACCTCTGCATCCTAGGCAGGTGCCTCTTCTACCTTCCCCTAGTTCTATTCCAACCCTGTCTTTTGCATTAAGCATGTTCAAATGTGTATGGTCAAATGTGGCTTGTACTACCATTTCAATTTACAGTTTGAGCACTTTATCACCTCTATACACATATTCTTACAATCTATAAAAGATAAAGTTGAATTATCAAGAGTAATAGAAGACACGATATCCCAGTAACTCATTGCAGACTCTGCCTTTATATTTATACTCATCCTCTGTATTCTCATCCATGCGTAACACTAATGTGATATATAGGTAAAAGATTCTGAAAGCATGAAGCTGATAACGGAATGACCACCCCCAGTTCTGTACTCATGCAAGTAAAATTCCATGCACAGGGGAAACTTGATCATATTAACAGAGCAACACAGCATGGAAGGAAGAAAAAATGATAGGATAACTCTAGAACTAGCATATAAAATCGTAACTCAACCCTCGACAGACATTAGCCATTTCAGGAAAACAGCCAAGACTTTAATCACATTTAGTTTCAAACACAGCCAGGGATTTGGAATTACTGTTATTTCAGATGACCCTAATACAGTGCTTAATCAAACTCATTGCCAGAAAGAGAGCATCCTGCAGGCTTTAATAAAAAACAATTTTACAATCATTCTGGACCTGCTTAAAAAATCACTTTGGGCGAAAAAAATAAAAAAAGAGTAAACAAACACTTTGCATCTTTCAGCAATAAGAAGATAACACCAAACAATTCTCTTAAGTAAACAGGTGTTTTACGCCTACATTTGATCAGGGATTTCCCATTATATAAGCTAATCACATGAAATCTATTTCACAGAGAGTTTCCAATCTCAGAGCAGAACAGTTGCTTCAACTGCTACCTGTTCTCGTTAGTGAATATGGAAATTGACTGAAACATTACCCAATTGGTACCATGAAATTGAAAGCGCAGCAAAATCAAGCTAATTCTGCAATCTCTATAACAAGTTAGCTATAATTTAATATGGTAAATTTCACATTACAAAAAACTTTGGACTCAAGCTGGCCATACACAGACCTATGTGAACTGCTGACTTGGTCCCTCAAAACTGAGCTGGCAGCTTATAGGCCTATGTATTGTCATTTCTGTTGGCCTACACAACCAATATCTGGAAGAAAAATTAAATCATCCAGATATGTAAGTAGGTTAAAAAATCCTTCTGGGCAAGTACCACATTTGTCTGTTGTTTGTAGAATAGAAATACATTGGCAACTGAAAGGCAGGGTTACCCCTTACTGTTTATTTTGTGCAAACATGTTCACACAAAATAAATAGCAAGGGGTAACCCTGCATTTCAATTGCCCTGAGTGCCAGCGTATTTCTATTCTACAGATATACTGTATTGGGGGTTGCCGTGCTCCCTACATTGTGCACCAGGCGTTCTCACAATAAAGAGTTTTAAGAGTGTGCTCTGCCTCATCTTCTTCTACTATCTGTTGTTTGTAGGCCATGTCTTTTCCAGAATGCTCTATAACACAGAGCTAGTGAGGAGAATAACATAGACTGTTCAGTCATTTGGAAGAATCCAGTATACACTGTGTGCTTGCTTCAGAAACATAACTACAGTTTATATAAAAAAGCTGCTATGTAGCCATGGGGTTAGCCATTCAAGCACAGGATATTAAGTAGATAGCAAATAAGTTCTGAAGAATCCCATTGCATACTACAGAGATTATCTGGTATCTGCTGTGCATCCTGTGCACTAGAGGCCCCTTTTTTCAATATTGGTCGCCTTGTCTCCCCCATGCACGCAAAGAAAATTGCACAAAACTTTGATGCTTCATGCTCCAAATCTGCAGCATTGTAGGGAATGTCTAGCAATACATTGGGCCCTTGAATTTCTAAAAAATGTTCTACTGGGTCACTAATTACAGACAGTGCTGCCCCAGAGATCACCTGACCAGAAATACTACAACTCTAACTGTAGTGTGGGAAGCAAAACACAGAACTCTGTCTGTTAATTGGCTCATGTGATCTAACATGTATCGTTTGTGTGCACCCAATGGCACATTTTATGATGGAGAAAAAACTCCCTTTGTAAAGTGGTGAGTATCTGAAGAATGTTGTGGTTGTGAATATGGCACCTCATTAAAGGCGTTTCGCCCTTAAGTTAACTTTTAGTGTGTTGTAAAATGTTGTAGTCTTCATTAATTATTTGTATAGCTTTTTAATTATTTGCCTTCTTCTTTCTGTTTCTCTCCAGCTTTCAAATGGGGGTCATTGACCCCATTTAAAAAAGAAAATGTTCTGTAAGGCTACAAATGTATTGGCATTGCCACTTTTTATTTCTCATCTTTCTATTCAGACCCTCTCATATTCATATTCTAGTCTATTATCTAAATCAATGCATGGTTGCTAGGGTAATTGGGACCCTAGCAACCAGATTGCTGAACTTGCCAACTGGAGAGCCCCTGAATAAAATGCTAAATAGCGAAAAAACCCAATTATTACAAAAGGAAAACCAATTGCCAACTGTCTCAGAATTTCACTCTATACATCATACTAAAAGTTTACTCAAAGGAGAACAACCTCTTTACATTTTTTAAGCACCCACCTTATGCATGAACTATACAGCTGTATGCATCCTTATTTCTAATCTAAATAAAGTGCATGGGGCAAAGAGAAATTGAGTGAATTTCCTATGGCCACAGTTAGATACTAGAGGGCTTTTTACATTGTGTATTTGTATCACTACTCTCTCTTACCATGGCTTTTAACAAGGCTATTATAGTTAAGCATTGACTACTACAGTTATGGGACCTTTTATCAATAATGCTTTGGACCTGGGATTTTCTGGATAAGGGATCTTCTGTCATTTGGATCTTCATACCTAGTCTACTAAAAAAAACATTTAAACATTAGTTAAACCCAATAGGATTGGTTTGCCCCCAATAAGGAATAATTACATTTTAGTTAAGATCACATACAATGTACTGTTTTATCATTACAGAGAAATTGTTTTCAATAATTAGAATTATTTGCTTATAATACAGTTTATAAAAGATTGTCTTTCTGTAATGTTGAGCTTTCTGTAGAACTGGTTTCCCGATAACAGATCCAATACCTGTTCTATTAACTACAGTATTATTATTTGTTGTTTATCAATTAGAAAATAACATTATAGGAGAATACGTCATCATAAACACCAAATACAGGAAGTATAGTAAAAAGAAAAAAGGTAAATAAAACAAAGTCTAAAAGTACAAAACATTAAAGTATATCAAGAATAAGTCTACTTAATATTCTGCATATAAAATATACAGTACAAAAAGCAGATCATTAATAATAGAAAAGGTTTTAGATAGGATAGGTGAAAGTTCCATATAGCTCTGCAGAGTGACAGCTTTATGAATCAATGCAAGAGGGAATGGAAGTACTTTGTGAAGTAAGTGTATTTAATACTTTTAATTATACCCACAGGGTATGGCACTCAATTAAGAAATAGAACAATGACTACCCTTTCCTTGACTTGTGCTCTTCTTTTCGTCACCCCAACAAATATGTAATCAATATTTCATCTTATGCCCTGCCACTTCCATATCTGACAGCTCAAGACAGAACTTCTAATGGGTGTTTGGGGACAGCCACACCCTCAGAAAAAGGAAGTTAGTTAATATCAAAGTCAGTTAATAGTTCCATCATGCATATTTTTCTATGAACTGACATCTCTTCCACATCTTCAGTGCAGAACAAATGCATACATGGCTCTTTCATTTATAATGTAATTCAGGAGGCCTCTTTCAAAGTTACAAAGACTCTTAAAGGCAAAGAGCATTGGTTGTGTTAGGTTCCTGTCATTAAAGATAATTCATAAAATGTGATGGTACAACATGGTAAAAGGAATAAAATAAAAGCAATCACAAAAAAAATTAAGAAATTTGCTAGCAGTAGATATACATGTGAGTATTTATATGTTACTTAGTCCGAATCCAGCTCTCCTCCAGTCAAAACTCCAGTTGTCACAAGGCTTCACAAGCTTTATCACAAGCCAGTTAATGTATTAATCAGTTAATGCTATGATAGAAAAGGGCTCTGCCCATAGATACCAAAGTAAACTATATAGGGGTCATTTACAATAAAGTGGAGTAGGGGTCCCCAAACAAAGTATAATTATCACTCACCACATTTAGGAAGTGGCCCAGGTGCACCGCCCTGAGCTCTCAGCACGAGGAGCAGACAAAACGAAAAATTCAATGAGCAGGCACTCAGAATAAGACAATCTTCCACAAGGTTGTTCAAACAGAGTAGAAAAAAGTTTATTGTGTCCACAGTCTTACGCATTTCAAACACTTAATACACCATGCAGTGGCCCTACGTAGCCAACACAGGTGGTCAGATTGCAGGACCGCATCAATTGCCGCAATCCAAGGGGATTTTTAAACCTGCCCAATCAACGTCAATCGTCAACTTTTGGCCAAATATTGATCGGGAAAGCCATTGGAGGGCCCTATAGACTGGCCGATAAGCTGCCGACTTGGTCTGTCTGCAGCTTTTATTGGCCCATGTACGGCCAGTTTTAATCTATCGCATGGAGGAAAGGCATTGCAGAACTGTTGATTCAATCAATCAGGTTGGCAGTGGTTCTTAAAACAAATGACAACTCTCCTCCAGGAGAACAGTCACAGATAGATGCAGTACTGTTATTCAGCATTTACTCACACAAAAAGCTTCCAGAAGTGCTTACCCATCGGGTCAATAATCATATAGTGGCATTAGTCTAGCCACAAGTACAGGCCCTCCATATGGAACCTAGGTGGACAACATTTGGCTCTAGGTCTTTACACTTGAGGGGCTACTCTGCATGTGGGTACACCCAGGACTAATAATCCTCTTGTTCTTTTCGTTGAATCTTCAGGCTGCTACCCTAATCCTATGTCTCACTCCTGGAGTAAGATATTGTAGAATTATCCTCCACTAGCTTCACCTACTGGGCCTAACTCCGTTCAGTTCTGAATATCCATCCACCCATTTCAACAAGTGGGATTCAAGCAGGTCGAGCACATGATGGCTTCCCCTTTTAAATACTAGATTCAATGGCATCTCCTGGCCAGTTACCGAACTGCCAGGAGAATAATTTAACTCATGATAGGGAATCAATTTCCCCTCCAAACTGTAAGTTAGGACCACACTTAGCTGGCCAAAATCTTAGGGGGACTGCCTGAATAAAGGGTAACTAAACCATTAGTCCCATAAATAATAATCGCATATGTAGTAAAGAATGAAACACAAGCAGAAGACTATGTAGCCATATAGTTAATCTTGTTAGTCCAAGTACGTCATTGCCTGGACATTATCCAGAGAGGTACACTTGCCTAAGAACACCTTCCTTATTAAACCCTCTGTTTGCCCTTTTCAGTTTGCAACCTCTATTCAGACTTCAGTTTTATTAAGTTAGGATTATGCTATTACATTTGAGTCAACACAAATACTGTTCTCATTGGAACAATTTTCTGGGACTGCTATATATAGGGTTGATACCTTTTCTGGAAAAAAACACTAGCCTTCCTATATACTGTAGATTTATCTTTTTTCTTTTCTTCCATTATGTTTATTAGTATTTTCAAAATAAACAGCATGAGAAAAAAATATTGATTTATAATAAATCCTGTCAGATTACAAAATAAAATAAAAGGATTATTACATAACAATCCAGTGAAAATGAACATCAAATGATGACTAAACAAAATGAATCGAGAAAAAATTAATTAATAAAATATAAAATCATCTTCTCCACCAACAAAATAACCAGAACATTAATAATGTAAATGGACAAAATTAACATACCGTCAATTAATCTTTGGAATTTCTCTATTATTAACATTGGGATCAAGCATTATTTTTACTGACCAGACTGGTAAAATAATAGCCTAGTGGCAACCTTAGCTATATATGAGGGTCAACTATTAAAACACATAATGTCTTTTGACTTTTGTAAAGATTTACATTATACAAAACAGCATAAAAATAAATCCAATCATTTTCTTTTCTTATTTTGGTAACCCTTATAAAATGCAAGTGTTAATGACAAACTCATGAAAAGCGCAGTTAGAAATAAAATATAGTATTTACTGTAATACTTAAAAGTATTTAAGATGAGTGTCAGATTTTACATCACAAGGCTATAAAACAATCCTTCATTCCAGATGTGCACATCACAAATATAGCTCGGTGAACATACTAAGAGCATCTGATGGTGTTATTTTTTCTGACAATGATTTAAGTGCCTCTCATAGCATAATAAAATTGTGTTTAAAGATGGGAATAAAATAGAATAACACATTTGAAAAAAAAATGAAATTAAGTTAAACTAAAAATCTTAAACTCCATTTGACAGATCATCTACAAAGTTTCCACTGGAGTAAGCAGGACCTTAAAAGCTTAATTTAACTAATATAACATATTAAGGTATAAGAGTCGAATGCTGATAGCATTTAAAGAAGTCTATATAAACTTTGAGCTAGATTTACTAGACATGTACTTTTATGAACATTTTTTTTCATTCCTCATGGACATTACATTTTATGTGATAGAAAAATACTCACCAATAACACAAACTCCCACATTCATACATATGTATTAGCAGTCATGTTGGTAAGCAGCTTCTCTGTGATGCCAGAGGGATATGCAGACTATGGTACAAAAAGTTCAGGTTATTTCTTGTGTCCTTGATTAAAGTTTAAACATTCTATCACAGATGTAGTTGATTATTGGGATGTACAGAGAGCTGTGATTTCCAGCCACTTTACTAATCAGCGAGCGACGATTAGCAGATAATGCAGCAGTGAAGGAATGACAGCTCAAGGCTGATTAAAAGCTAAGAAAAGTTCTTCAGTTGCTAACCCGTGAGAGCTTTCAAATGCATCAACAACCAAACAAATAGGACCAAGCAGTAAATGGAAAACAAGAGTAAAATTCTTTGCAGGATAGGACTAAAGCAAAAATAAACCAGGGTACAGATAATTAGCATAATATTACTACAGCAATGGTTCCCTGAGGGAACTGGTGCAGACAGTGAAGGGTGAGTGCCCATCTTCACTCCCTCCTCCCTCCCTCGGCCTAGCTGCTACCCCGGGCAATGCCCCTAACTTTTTACTTACCCCTCGGTGCAGATTCTGTCCAGTGGAGTTCAAGGCAGCCATCTTCCAGGTCTTCGTTTCTTCTTCCGGCGTTTCGCTAATTTCGCAGGAAATTTGTGAATTTTTCGGCAAAGCGAAACGCCCCAAATTCGGCCATCACTAGTAACTTGGCCAGCATTCACTGGCTATTTTTAAAGCAGGGCAAAGTGGTGCCACTTCATTCAGCAATGTGGCCCCATATGATGGGGGGCTGCCTCTTTCTAGTTTATATTTATACAAACCGGGACAGCTCTGCCAAATACAGAGTTGTTTCAAGTCACAAAAAGGATCTAAATACAACCATTAAAAAATTAGTGGTCAGCCCAACTTTCCCTTGTTTGTTGTAATTTATACAGAAGCAGTGACCAGCTCCATGTTGTAGCTTCCACCCTTTCCAGCTTAAGTCAGGTGATCCCACTGTTGGCCAATAAAAGGGCAACCAAGTTTGGAAGTTTAACTTTGAAAGCAACAAGTAAGTTGTGGGTAAAACGTCCCTTTATAAAATGCATCTATCTATCTACTATATTGTATGCCATAATTGACCAAGCACCCACCTCTGATTGAGAAGGAAGGTGTGGGGGTACTTTCAGAACATTTATATATATATCCATCCAAAGAAGATGCTGCAGGGGTAAGATGACCTTTGGATGTGTACCCATTTGGGATGGGCAAATTTTTTCGCCCTGTTTTCACCGCAAAAATGATGCCCGTAGACTTGTATGGTGTGCGTCAAAAAAAAAAAAAGATGCGCGTCAAAAATTTTTCACCGCGCAACAACATTTTTTTGATGCCTATAGACTTTAATGGGCTTCGGCGACATTTTGTCAGCAGCGAATATTTGGCGAAATAAAATGGGTCAAATTCGCCCAAATTTGGGACACACTATACACGATGATACATTTTACTAAGGCTACACAATGTGGATAGAGACTCTTTTACTTTATTTTTCACATTATATGCTTTTATTGTCTATTTTTTATTGTCTCCCCCCCCTTTCTCTATTATTTGATTGTCTATTTCAGTATTGCATTAAAACAAGGGGGTTGATATATGCCTTAGGGGTGGTACACTTCATATTTTGATGAACTGAGGGAGGGTTCACATGGTACATATACAAGATATCATGTACACTAATATTGGTGAAACACATGTTATTGTTTTTAATTATATCACCACATTAATATTTTGTATATGTATACACTTAACATTAGCATTATATTTCCCCATACATGTACTAGGATGGGTTTTTACACATGATTGGCTGGCATATGCATGTTCCACTTACCTGGATAGGGGAGTAATCCGTTACCATTAACAAAGTTTATGGGATTTGAGCATAGAGGTTGTGTTTTTCTATGTATTTTTTCAGCAGCATTACATGTAAGCTAGGGGCCACGAGAATATTATATAGTACTTATTAATTGATTAAGTAATAGAGGAGATAGATCATATGTTAGACCCTCAACACCATTCAGAGATTGAAACATTAGTAACAGCATGAACCAAGTGTTTCTTTTAACTAATCTGTGTATAATTTGATACAAAGTATACTTGCTATATCTACAATGCAAGCTGTTTTCATTTTCTATTTCGTTGAAGATAACCCTGTTACAATGTATCTCGTTTTTAACTTGCTTTTACTTTGTACTTATATTGTGTAGAACATGAAAAGGATTTTAGTATAGCATGAGGATTTTAGTTCAGCAACAGACTTGGCTCAGATGCTAATCAAGTGATACCACTACAGCTGTTGTTTTTCCCACCAGTTAGTAGTTATAAGGCATGTACATTGATAGATTCAGCACTTTGAGAAAAGGCCCTGGACAGGACCGAAACATTAGTCCTATGTTGTGTTATTTTCAATAAAACCTTTTTCATATTTTTAAGCCCTGAGAGTGCTGATCTTCTTGGATGGATGGAGATATTATATTGATCGTGTACCCAGGCAAACAAACACTTTTTTCGAGAGTGCTGGCTCTTTGCTGGTTATATATATATATATATATATATATATATATATATATATATATACATACACACACTCTGTATATATATACTATGATATTTGCTTTTCGTTGCTTTGCTATGGATTTTTAACTTTCAAATATAATTGCTGATTGGTTGCTATGAACAACATCCCCAGTGATGTTTGTCTCCAATGGTAATGAATATGAGCATTGGTGTTCCTCAATCCTCAATCACCACCACAGTCTTTATCTCTAGATCCCACAGGTTAGTAGCAGGCACAAATGGTTTATAAAGAATACATGTGCAAGGTGTTCAGTAATGTCAACATTTACATTTGCTGCACCTGCACTTTTAGAAAATGTCACAGTTAACAAAACAAAGCAATAATTGTCAAAATATTTTCCAATACAATCTAACAGCAGAACATTTGAACTTATCACAATGTCACATTGCAATGTCAATGCAGCAGAAACAGAGATAATTTTAAAACATAATCCATGGTGCCAAAATGCTACTGTACACATAGGGGCAGATTTATCAAGGGTTGAAGTGAATTCGAAAATTCAAAATTCAAAGTAAGTTTTTGGATACTTCGACCATCGAATAGGATACTACGACTTCGATTCGAAGTAAAATAGTTTGAATATTCGACCATTTGATAATCGAAGTTCTGTCTCTTTAAAAAAACATTGATTTCAATACTTCGCCAAATTAAACCTGCCAAAGTGCTGTTAGCCTATGGGGACCTTCTAGAGCATTTTTCTAAGTTTTTGAAGTCTAAGAAAACGCGTTCAATTCGAAGGATATCATCGTTCGATCGAATGATTTTACTTTGACAGCAAAGGCCAAATTCAACGTAAAAAAACTTTGACTTCAATATCGAAGTCAAAGTATTCCAATTCGATGGTCGAATTTCTAAGCTTTTTCTATTTCGAAATTCAACCCTTGATAAATCTGCCCCATAGTGATATAAAATATTGCAGCATAAATTAAGATTTTATTGCTATTGTTACGTGAATTTTTCACTTGATAATGCTGTAGATTTGTTTATACCCCCCTCACCACCACCCTTACACATCACATTTGCCGTGGTCTAAATGACAATCTTACAAAGAATATCAAGAAAATTATTATTCTCCTTGCACATCAAAACCCTTCTCTATCAAGTGTCTGACCTCAGTTTGATAATCTTATTTCCCCAGAATAAAAAGATGGCAATATCAGCTTCCCAGAGAGTTAATTGCAGCCCTGCTCCGTTGCTAATCAAAAAATTGGATGTTTTGCATGAAAATGCTCCACTAATTAATTCTCAGTCATAAAACACCCTGGTTTTTAACCCTTCCTTGATTGGATGGTCTTTGAAGAGAGAGACTGAGGCTAATCCAATAACTTGGAAAAAACACACGCAAAAGGAGGCCTTACAAGGTTTGTCTAAGGTGATTGCTTTTAAACCAAGGATACACAAAGCATTATGTGATTGAAAAATAATATTTTCTTTTGTGTTTCCACTTTTCATGTTTATAACCTTGCCAAGGAGAAAGATGGGTAACTGTAAGAAAGTAAAGGGTAGGTTTTGCTCGAGGTATGACAAGATTTTCCTTTAATTCCACTGGATCATTTATTAACAGACTGTTGTTTCTGGGACAATAGGGAGAGAATCTTAAACGGAGCAGACAACTAACTGAATTATGTAAAAGCTGTGGCATACATGCCAATAATACAGAGGACTTAAGACTTTGTATCTTTCAAGAGGTTGCAAAGAATCAGACCTCAGAAACTGACTTAGTATACCCTCATCCATACAAGTTGAAAGCAAATAAATCCTAAACATTCTTTCTGGCATCTCCTGCAACCTTTTCAGAATATATTCTCTTATTACCACTCAAAACCTTTATTATTAAGATACTAGCTTCCCCAATGCCACCATCTCAATTATGATTACCTGTAGAAACTACCAACAAGCCAGGGACTGGAGTAAAACTGCTCCTTGTGCTGTCACGAGTGACCTAGCCACCAATTACAGATCTCTGCAAATTTACCCTAATAATCCAGCCGTTATCAATCATTTTGAAGAATGTCTGAACTAAAATACAATAAAAATTACCCTAAAGATGAACAGCGGTAAATCCTAAATCTAGGTCACTGCTTGTCTACAGCAGGCACTGGTTATCATCTATCCTGTTTTTATAGATAATTGAGCTTTTTTTTTTTTACTTCTGAATTGGTAATGGGGATGTTCACTTTTGTAAAAGTATTCCTCTTGAAGGAGGGGTGGCTGTGTGACAAGTGCTGAGTGCCGAGTGCCACCAGTTCCCAGGAAATAGAACAGATGGGCAGGACTAGTAGGGTTTTTGCAGAAAGGTTTTCTGATGCTGTTTAGTGTGTGCCATGATTCTGCATATTGCACATCCTGCGCAAAAAGCTAATTTCATGCAACCGGTGAAACAAATGTAAGTGCAAAGTAACTATGTATAGCTACACATCCTGACGAAGGGAGGGGAAACCCCCCCCCCCGAAACGTTGATGCACAGGTGGTCACAATAAAAGGGGTAAGCTCCCCACCTGCAATACATATGGTGTTTGTATGACTCTCTTTTAGAAATGATCTACACTGTATAGCTACACAGACATCTGACTTGTCTTGCTAATATGATGGTTGTCCTTTTAAGGCTTACCACAGCTTTATTAACTTTTATCTTAGGGTTGCCTGTATAGCCTACTTTTGCATCACTCACTATCTCCCTCAAGAGTGGCAACAGACTAAGGAAACCAATGCAGGTGATATGTAATGAGCAACCACACAGTGATAAGGTGTGTGGCTGGAGGGGGCACTTTGCCAAGGCAGAAGGAAGCAGATGTGCTTTGTTGCACCCTATGCCACTTCTGCCCCTGCAATTAACTGACCTTAGAATGGCTAAAGCATTAGTGAAAAGAAAGTCCTATATAGGCAGACAGCCAGAAAAAAAATGTGAGTTTGTTATTTATGTTATGTGATGTTTAAATTACTTTTGCAAACCTCCACTGTAAATAAAATAGATGTATGTCTGTTAAAAGCAGCCCCGGGTGTCACTGTCTTATACTTACACTTGTACAACGGTAATTCCCTGGGAAAACCAGGGCCTATTAGGTAACTTTTAAAAATTTTGAGATCTAGAAAATTTGCCAGTATTATTTGATTAAGAATGTAAAACCTACTGCGACTAAAAAACAGAATACTGCAGAGAATATAGGCTCCCTCATCGAACTTAAATGCACAAATACCTCTATTATCTAAGCTAGAAAGTCAAAGTAAAAGGATATTAATCAGCATGTGTCTTTAATACATTATTATTACTATTATTATACTTAGCTTGAACGATGGTCTGTCATCACTTGCCCCATACACTTCAGAAATATGTATCGCAATGGTACTAAATTGAGTACTGATCAGCTTATCTTGCAGTTCCCCACTCTTGCTGTAGAGCTCCCTCCTCTGCTCCCTTAATAAGCGATCATGCTAATCGCATACGAAGATGACTCAAACCTATAAGATACAAAGAAATAATTAAACAGAAACTAATAAGAAATAAAGTACACATAGTTAATATAGTTCAAAATGCTACAATGGAAGCATCTGGGTTTACTTGGGCAAATTATGAATAGCCAAATTATAGTGGAATTTATTTAATAAAAATTAAAACCTACACTTAATACATAAACATACATTTCAGTTGCAACATTAGAGAAAACAAAAAATTAGGAGAAAAAAGAAAACAAGAGCAGCAGCTTCAGGTAGTGACTGAGGCAAAATAGATCACAACAGTAATACTTTATTTCAGTGTTGCCCAGTATTATCTTATATGCAGAATATTCCCACCATAAACTTTATTTTGCCCCAGGACTACTAAAATGGCAGTGGATATTAGTATGCAAGCATCAAACATAATATAAACAAAATAAGGAATGTCCAGCTAACATTCCGTTTGCACAAGGAAACATACCTACTAACAAACTGGTTAAGATCAGTGTGAATGCAACATACTGGAAAAGGGATTTCTTAGGCCTTTGGGGTTTCTTCTTTGCAAAGAATGCATCAAATTCCTGGCTAGTGCTGGCATAACTAAGCTGGGTTGATGCCTCAAAGGATGCTCTGGTGTTTTATCACAATAAAAATGTAAATTGAACTACACTTTTTTAAGTAATAAGATCATCAAAACTTTAATTTTAAAAGTAGTTTATGTCACTATAATGCTTCAGTCATTTGACTACCATGTACCTTTCTCTCAAAAGAAAAATCAGGCAGTATTGTTTATGACCTTTCCACATTCATTTTATGACACATCATACACAACAAGATCAAACATTTTTTGCCAGGAATCATATTCTTAGAAGCTTAGAAAGGTTACTTCTGCAAAAGCACCAATGATCTCTGTTCCGCAGTGATAAAGTCACTATTATCCATCCAGTGGAGCTGAACTGGCATACAGTTCACTGATACTGCCAAATTGTTTCCTTTGCTAAATGCCAAGTTAAGCATCAAAACAACTCGACTGGATAGTTTTAATTGTGGAGTCTCCAATGAACTAAAAGAAACACAAAAACATATTTTAAAAGCCACAAAGATGTAATGCTAATTAACCAGTACATTTTAATGTGTGCAGTTTACAAATGGTAGCCGAGAGTTCTGTTAAAGGCCTGCTACTTTTATCTTATACTGGGTCAACAAATATGTGTGTATTGTCACAGCAATGGCCAGAAAACACTGTCTCATTTGCATATGGGGGCTTGGAAGCAGACTCATAAGACTAAGTGGACCCTTTTTTGGCACAGGTTGTAGTCTGGTCTGAATAGGTGAGGAAGAAAGCCTGATTGCTTGGTATACGCATACAGGAAGAAAGGCATGGGGTCTTTAACATTTTACTTAAACTGAAATGTAAAAATTACAAATGAATTAACACAGATTTCTTTGTTCAGACTACTAGTCTATCTGTGCAGCTAAATAACACAACAATCATTTTGGCTTTTTCCTGTTAAAGCCAGAACACTTTTTCTTAGGAGTCCAGCATGATTAATTCTGGTATTTTACTGTAAAAGCTCCATATCGAAATAAGCACCTCTGTGCTTCTCGTTTAATTAAGGTGTCTAGACCTTGCTATCTTTCTTGCAGAGATATGTTTTTTTGTTATCTGTGTAAAGTGGTCCATTTTTGCAAAGTTTCTGAAATGACTTAACCTTTATTAGATACCGAGTATGCATAGAAACGTCTTAATTCCAGAGAATAAACTGTTGGTATAAAATTTCAGAAATGGAGAAGAGGGCAGGATGCAACTTTCAGGTGCAGTCAATTCTTCTCATTACATGTGTTTACTTTAAATATTTAAGTACACTTTTTATCCCAGCATACTACCTGCTCTTGCCTTGTTCTTGCATGTGGGAATAGCACTGCTATAGTTAAAGAGCCAGTAACACCAAAACATTAAAGTTTAATATATGACATAGTGCTGACTTCACTGGCAAATCTGGTATGTTTGTTTCAGAAAGACTACTATAGTTTACTATAGTGTGGCCATGGGGGCAGCCATTCAGTCTGAAAAAAGAAGAAAAGGCAAAGGTTACATAGTAGATAACAGAAAACTTCTGTAGAATCCCATTATATTCTATATTTCTTATCCGTTATCTAAACCTGTGCCTTTTCTCCTTTTTCAGTTTTGAATGGCTGTCCCTATGGCTACACAGAAACTTATTTGTATAAACTATATCTTTCTGAAGCCAATGCACCAGTTTTTTCAGTGCAGGGCAACACAACATCATATTTTAATTACTTTAAAATACTTTAAATTTTTGTGTTCCTCATCCTTTAATAAAGCTGTGCTTCATGCACTACTACAGTTTTTGAACTTCTCTACTATTGTACTTGAAGCATGCCATTCCAGTGTTCATTTCTTGTTTTTCTACATCCTGCATAATTAAATTCAAATTATGATATTGTAAATTCAAGTACAGTATTGCATCTCTGTCCATTTCTACCCATGTGCAGGTACCTTCTAATTGCCCAGTTATGCTATTTTTCTACTTCCCCATAAACTGCTCTTTATAGAAACTCCCACAATCACTTCCATAATGTGTGGGTAATCCGTAGGGTTTCTGGAGACAACCACAGCGCCTAAATAAAGTGAAGTCTTTAAAGTGCTGGTTTGTCTTATGCAGGTTGGTACTTACCATACACAAAAATAGACCACTGTGCAAACTACATCTGCCAATTACCAAGTAAAAGGACAGCATAATTAATCTTGCTCACAATGTTCAAGAGGATTCCCTCCTTACTAAAACACCTGAGGAAATTGTGAATCATCCTATGAAATAATGAATGTGCTGGGTTTTCTTCATGTATTACTTAATTTATTTACAAATCCCCATTGTCCATCACAGTCCTGCAGATCTTAAAAGGTTTAGACACAATGCATATCAATTACAACACAACCAAGTGGCAACATAATATCAAACCAGAAACAAATTATGGTTTGTCTGTTTATGGCCTGTTGTAACTGCATTGTGAACCAGTGCACAATGTGTGTGGGGAGGGGGAAATGAGGGCTAATAAGGATATAAGAGGGTATAAGATTGTGTAATGAGATATTCTCATATACATTTACTGGACAGATTATCCTCCAGTTATCACTTTCCCCATCAAGACCCCAGTCTGAAAGTTTAAAATAAATATTTTGATCCAAGATTTTAGATTTGTGATGATAGCTAATTATGATGATAAGTAGGAAGACAAAAGGAAACAAAAGAAGCAGCAAAAATAAATTGTGCTTTAAAGGGGTTGTTCACAATTTTTTATGATTTGTATTACTTGCTTGTTTTTTTTAATTAGTTATTTAGATTTTTGTTCAGCAGCTATCTGGGTCCATGTTATCCTAGCCACCAGACAGTGGTTTGAAAGAGAAACAGGAAAATGAATAGAGGAGGGCCTAAATAGAAAGATAACTAATAAAAAGTAACAATTACAATTAAAGTGTAGGTTCATAGAGCAATAGTTTTTTGTTTTGGAAGATTGGGTCAGTGACCCCCATTTGAAAGATGGAAAGAGGCAGAAGAGGAGGGCATATATGCCAAAAAATTTAAAAAATGAAGACAAATTGACACCTTGCTAAGAATAGTGCATTCTATAACATACTAAAAGTTAACCTGAAGTCGAACTACCCCTTTAATTTGTCTTTTTAGCAGGGTCAATATACAGTATATGTAACGGAAAAACTTATGACAATACATTTAGAAATAAAGATATTATTAGGATAAGTAGGAAAGTACCGTATATACTCGAGTATAAGCCGAGTTTTTCAGCCCCCAAAATATGCTGAAAAACTCTACCTCGGCTTATATTCGGGTCAAGTGCAAAAACGGTCGCCGGCATCTAAGAATAGTCGCCGGCGTCTAAGAATAGTCGCCGGTGTCCAAGAATAATGCCCGGCGTCCAAGAATAGTCTCCAAGAATATTCGCCGGCGTCCAAGAATTGTCGCCGGAATCCAAAAACGAGACGCCGGCACCTCCAATGGGAGCAGAAACCCTCAATTTTTTGATTGAAACTTACCAGAAGCTGCTGCATTTCTCACCCTCGGCTTATACTCGAGTCAATAAGCTTTCCCAGTTTTTGGAGGTAAAATTAGGTACCTCAGCTTATACTCGGGACGGCTTATACTCGAGTATATACGGTAATTATCCAAGCAACAAATTACCATCTTCTCTTTCTTTATTACTAACAGCACATTTACTACCCTTTAACATCCTCTCCTCCAGAGCACATTTATTCTTGTATTCTCATTCGGGTTCTAAACAAGCAATGATCCAATAAATTCCTCAACATTTTGCCATCTAGATTTCTGTAGCTGCAACAATCCATCCACCTTCTCCTTTAATATAAATCTGCAAAGTTCCTTTACATCTCTATTAAGAAGTGCTGGCCCATTCTCTATGTAAGCACTTACAAATAGTGATGGGTGAATATGACCCATTTAGATTCGCCAAAAATTGGTGAAACAGTGAAAAATCGGTGAAATGCATTAAAGTCTACGCGGACAAAAAGTTTTTTTGACGCACATCGAAGTGTACGACAAATTTGTGATGTACAAAATTTTTTTCACCCATAAAAGTTTATGGGCATAATTTTCGCAGCAAAATTTCGTGAAAAATTTTGCTCATCATGTCTTACAAATATATTGGCATCAATATGTGTATATTTTGGCTAGTAAACACAGCATGTGTATATTTTGGCTAGTAAACACGGCATTTGTATATTTTGCCATCTGCACATGTGCACAGCACCATTCATGCAGATGCGCCGAGCGGGGCGCATCACAGTAGGGGGCGGACAGTAGTCCTGGTGGGCCCCGGGCCCCCCAGTCTGACCCTGGACCTCGCACCCCCTTTTCCGGGGGGCTTTAGACTTCCGGTTCAACTTTTATAGAAGCGCGCCTGCTCGCCCCGTCCCTTTTGTGACATCATTGTTGGGGCAGGGTAGCGTGGGTCTATAAAAGGAACCAGGAAGTCTGGCTTGGGCTGGCGTGGGTGGATATCGGGAGGGTTGCTGGTCGGCTTTTTCGCGCACCCACCCGATATCCACTAGTAAGCGGGGCTGCATATAGTTACATAGTTACATAGTTACATAGTTACATAGTTAAATTGGGTTGAAAAACGACAAAGTCCATCAAGTTCAACCCCTCCAAATGAAAACCCAGCATCCATACACACACCCCTCCCTACTTTTAATTAAAATTCTATATACCCATACCTATACTAACTATAGAGTTTAGTATCACAATAGCCTTTGATATTATGTCTGTCGAAAAAATCATCCAGGCCATTCTTAAAGACATTAACTGAATCAGCCATCACAACATCACCCGGCAGTGCATTCCACAACCTCACTGTCCTGACTTTGAAGAACCCCCTACGTTGCTTCAAATGAAAGTTCTTTTCTTCTAGTCTAAAGGGGTGGCCTCTGGTACGGTGATCCACTTTATGGGTAAAAAGGTCCCCTGCTATTTGTCTATAATGTCCTCTAATGTACTTGTAAAGTGTAATCATGTCCCCTCGCAAGCGCCTTTTTTCCAGAGAAAACAACCCCAACCTTGACAGTCTACCCTCATAATTTAAGTCTTCTGTCCCTCTAACCAATTTAGTTGCACGTCTCTGCACTCTCTCCAGCTCATTTATATCCCTCTTAAGGACTGGAGTCCAAAACTGAACTGTATACTCCAGATGAGGCCTTACCAGGGACCTATAAAGAGGCATAATTATGTTTTCATCCCTTGAGTTAATGCCCTTTTTTATGCAAGACAGAACTTTATTTGCTTTAGTAGCCACAGAATGACACTGCCCAGAATTAGACAACGTGTTATCTACAAAGACCCCTAGATCCTTTTCATTTAAGGAAACTCCCAACACATTGCCATTTAGTGTATAACTTGCATTTATATTATTTTTGCCAAAGTGCATAACCTTGCATTTATCAACGTTGAACCTCATTTTCCAGTTTGCTGCCCAGTTTTCCAGTTTAGACAGATCACTTTGCAAAGTGGCAGCATCCTGCATGGAACCTATAGTTCTACACAATTTAGTATCATCTGCAAAAATAGAAACAGTACTTTCAATGCTCACCTCCAGGTCATTAATAAACAAGTTGAAAAGCAAGGGACCTAGTACAGAGCCCTGCGGTACTCCACTAACAACACTGGTCCAATTAAATACATTCTATTATATTAGGAGTTAGGGAATGCAGTTTGGTGGTTGAAGTAGGCTAGAATAGTAGAATAGTAGAATAAATACTACTGTCTTCTACACAAACAGCAATTCTAAGTTTTAAAATAGTTTTATAATTATTTCTAGATACCAATGCAGTTGGCCACATATAAAATGAAGGGTTAATATTTTCAATCATTATCTGAAGTGAACCTGCAAGCTAACAAAGCTTCTTGCACCTCAGGCCTTTTCTGAAAGTTTATGATGCTTGAGCAATTAAATGCCCCCCTCTCAAAGTTTTGCTAAAGTGCCTCCATACAGGAAAAAGGTTTTAATTTGTGTTTTCAAAGAATTAAGAGACATTAGCAAACCTACATTAATGGTGTTTCTAATTGGACAATTGGTATTGCTAATGGATTTAATTCTGTTTGCAGCTATTTCATTACCCAAATTACCCTAAATGCTTTTCTGGTAATGTGTTTTTTAATACAGTATAAGGGTACATTGTTTAGCTGTTAAAAAATAAAGTTCGCTCCACTTTTTCACATGCAGGTGCTAATTTATCTGATTTATGCTATATCACACCTTAAGTAGAAAATCCTTTATACATTAATGATAAACACTGTAGGATAGTTTTGCTTCCAGTAAGGATTAATGATATCTTAGTTTGGATTAAGTATAAGGCACTGTTTTATTATTGCATACAATCCAAAGGTGTGGGAGCGCACTTCCAAGGTCACACACCTTTGGATTGTATGCAGTGGATTGTTTCCTTAGCGACGGACTCGGGGCGGCAGCACCCGGGTCACACTACCGAAAGGGTAAGCCTATCCTATTTATATATATAAACGAGGAAAACCAATGCTTTCTTGGACATGAGTGTATTCCCCCTCGTGGGATATTTATAAGAGCAGGGTTCGGGGCATATCGCACCCGAACCACCACATCTGAACGGTGAGCGAACTAAAAGCATATGGAATACCTATATAAACTAAGAGGATAAAGCTTATAGAAAAAACTTTTTACCCTCGGAATTGATGTTTGGTGGATAATTGTCAAAAACTGTTTTATTATTACAGAGAAAAAGGAAATAATTTTTTTAAATTTGGATTATTTCTATAAAATGGAGTCTATGGTAGATGGCCATTCCGTAATTCGGAGCTTTCTGGATAACGGGTTTCTGAAAAACGGATTCCATACCTGTACTATTTTTTTTTTTTTCAAACATGTTTTTATTAACATTTAAACAAATAACAATAATGCTTGAAAATAAGTAATAAAAGCGAATGTTACACAAGTGTAACAGTATGCATTATAGTAACATCAATAACATATAAGCACTTCACAAAACATACAGCTCATAATTTAGTAATGGGTGTTATATGGGACTCAGTGGATAAGATGCCAATAACCTGTTGATCTGGTGACTCCTGGGGGGTGCGAAGACCAGTAGTTCCTGTTCACGATGCCAGTTGTCGAGATACTGGGATGCCGCCACCACAAGTGGGTGTTCTCTGAGGGATTCTTCATTATACCATGTAGTTTGCCGAAATGTGTAGATCGTGAGATATCTGGCATGATGTGGAAGTGTCAGTATATAAGGTATCCATGTGTTAAAGAATTTTGTCGTGTTCTGTTCCTTTTTGGCCATTGCTTCCAACCAATCCATATGGAATACATGATGCAGTTTATGTTTGACCATCAAGAGTGGTGGGGGATCTGGGCTTAACCATTGTTGCAATATCGCCTTCCTGGCTGCTGCAGCAAGTATACCTACCACTGTTTTCTCCGATTTTGCCAGTTGGGAATAATTTGAGGTGCAGCTGAATAGGGCCCATTCAATTAGTGGTCAGAGAGGTTTCCCTATTATCTGTTCGCCAAGTGCGGTTACTTCACGCCAAAAAGGTTGTAGTTTGGGGCAAGACCAAAGGGTGTGGAGTAAGTCTGCCTTCGGTGAGAGGCATCGTAAACAATTGTCAGTGGAGAGACTACCTATTTTGTGTCTGCGAATTGGGGTAAGGTAAGAGTTATGTAATATTTGGAGGGCCATCTCCTGGTATCTGCTTGCCGGGAGCAGCCTCATTATTTTAGCATGGAATCGTAAAATTTCTGAGTTTGTCGCGTCAGGGATATTTTTTATCCATGGGAAGGTCGAGTCGATTTCGTCATCTATGTCAAGGACTGTGCGTATAGCCTGGTAGAGGTGTGATGTGGACTGAGTGGTGGTATCGATTTTCCATAACTTGTATAGCGGGTCATCGAGGTCTTTGTCTAATAGATGGGTCATGGCCTGGGTGACAAAGTGGGTGAGTTGCAGCCTTAGAAATATATGTGGAATGGTAAATACCTGTACTATTTTAATCCAAAACAGATCATTTATACTGTGGTTGTTTCTAGTTTATTACTAGCAAATTTTCAATTATCAAAATTCAACTGCATAATTCAACCATGGTTCACATATCTTGGTTTATAACTTATTAATGAGGACATGGTACAGTCTTTACATATCTGATATGTTATTTTATTCCTTAACTGACTTTTTTCAAGTATAACATTTTTCTCCTTTTTAGAAAGATCGGTGAATTATGTTTAAACAGAAGCAGAAATGTATGATTTAAAACTAACTATGCAAAAACCTTATATCAAGGGAGTTAATCTGGCACCTTGTACTGCAGGCAATAAGGCAATAAGACCCTTTTCTTGTAAATCCACCCACTTATGATGTATACTAGATAAAAACATTATACAGCAAGAAAAAAATATTTAAAGCAGGAAAATGAAATTGTTCCCATGTACAAAATTATTTGAAGCAACAAGCACAGAATTATTCGCTTTCGGTGTTTGTTATATACAAAGAGTTTTTACCTATTACTAGTAGCCTTCTATGATCTTTACTATAACTTTTGCGTCTCCGATGGTGTGGTTGACGTGACGATCCACACACAGTTCGAAAATCGAACGATCCTTCGATTCATACAACTTTATCTCATGCGTCTATGGTCAGCTTTACAATATACCATGCATAAAATTTGCCATTAATTAAGTCTACAGTTGTGTTTGGACAATTCATGGTTTTCATTTTCTCAATAAAAAAGTAAACGCTACCACTACAGGAAACAAACAGAAAGATTACATATTTATACACACGGGGAGGCACATTTAACAAGGGTCGAATTTCAATTCATGTAAGTTTTTCCCATAAACTCTAAATTCAATCAATATAAATTTATTAATAAAATCAAATTTTCTCACCACAGACGAAGTGAATTGACCCGAAAACTTGAATCCAATTCGATTTGAATTCGAAAAACTCGAATTGATTTAAAAAAACTCTATTCAAAAGTTTTTTCTCCCAAAAACACTTGAATGTCAGGAAGGCTGCAGACATCACCAATCTGGCACAAGGTAAATGCATTGCACAGGGCTAGGCTCAAATTTTTATTATTGCTTATTTAAATATTTTGAAGGGTGCATAGCAAATATATCCCATATTTCTGTAGCACCCCAATGCCTACTCAAGTGAATAGACTAAAAAGGATATACCGTATATACTCGTGTATAAGCCGACCCGTGTAAAAGCCGAGGTACCTAATTTACCTAAGAAAACTGGAAAAATTTATTGACTCGTGTATAAGCCTAGGGGCTGATTGAAAATCAATCTGTACTTTGTACAGGAACGCTCCTCTAGTCATATAGACAGCCCTGCTGAGAATAAGGATTGCACTTCCCCAAGCAAACCAAAGGCGTCCATTGTATATGCTCTGAAAAGTGTAAGGCTAGATTATTACACCTTTAAAATAAATGAGAATGCCAGTCTGAAGCAATTTAATAAAGAAACAGATAATAAAAGATACTGCCCAGTATGAACTTCAAATATGATGCAGATCCATTTCTGATGAGACCCATAAAATATTAATGCAGGATTCTCCAGTACACCCAAGAAGCACACTGTGAGTTTGACAGTGATTAAATGTACTACATATATATTGAGAGTTTGAAATGCTTTGAGATTAATAACATGGTGAATCCAAACAGTTTGTCTCCTATGTGGAAGCAGCAGCTCACATCAATCGCGTAATATCGGATCCCTCACCTCCCTCTCCCATAGCGCATCAGGACTCTGTGACTGACGATCGCCGCCCGGAGCAGGTCCAGGAGCTCCGGGCGGCGCGTCCTTCCCTGCCGGCGTCCTTCCAAAATGGCGGCGCCCATGGCCGCCACGTGGGTAGAGGCGCCGGCGCCGCTACCCACGTGGCGGCCATGGGCGCCGCCATTTTGGGAGCGATCGTCAGTCACAGAGTCCTGATGCGCTATGGGAGAGGGAGGTGAGGGATCCGGTGAGGGATTGGCGTATGACCCGCGTATAAGCCGAGGTCGAGTTTTTCAGCACATTTTGGGTGCTGAAAAACTCGGCTTATACGCGAGTATATACGGTACATACCCTGCAAACAAATGTGGACACAGTGCATGTACAGCAGATACATGTTGTCAGGGAGCCGGGATGCTCCCACCAGAGAGGTTGTCAGGATCGAGGAGGAAGCCCTCTTGAGGGAGCAAGTTCGCGGTGTCCAAAGGGTTAATCAAAAGAGTAGTCGAGATCCAGGCAAAAGTTCACAGGCAGGCAGATATCAGCAAAGTCCAAAGTCCAGGCAAAGGGTCAGAATATAAATCAGGAACAAGATATAGCAATAAAGCTTCACAGGAAACCCAGGATACTATAGGGAAAGTAGTCCTATACTTGGGCGCCATTCTGGCGTCTAGTTGGCGTTTTTATTTTGAATTTGGCGCCATTGTGACGTTATTGACGCCCTTGCGCCGACGTCGGCGCGCTGACGTCATCGCGCCGGCGCCGCTACCCACATGGCGGCCATGGGCGCCGCCATTTTTGAAGCGACGCCGGCAAAGAGGGACGCGCCGCCCGGAGCTCTTGGACCTGCTCCGGGCGGCGATCGTGACAGTACCCCCCCTCACGAGGGGCCTCCGGACCACCAGGACTTGGCTTCTGGGGAAATTTGGAGTGGAACTCCCTCACCAGACGAGGAGCATGGACATCAGAGCATCCTTCCCAGGAGCATTCTTCAGGGCCGAAGCCTTTCCACTTGATGAGGTACTGAAGAGAGCCCCTGGAGATCCTGGAGTCAAGGATCTTCTCCACCTCATATTCTTGTTGGCCATCCACAGAGATAGTAGGAGGGGAAGGCTGGACCACGGAAAAGCGGTTGAAGGTGGCGGGTTTCACCAAGGAGACATGAAACACGTTGGGAATTCGCATCTCAGGGGGAAGCTGAAGTCTGACAGCCACAGGATTGATCACCTCCAAAATGGGAAATGGACCTACGAACCTCGGACCCAACTTAGGAGATGGTACCTTCAACCGAATGTTCCTAGAAGACAACCAGACTTTATCACCGACCTTGTAGGGAGGAGAGGGTCTACATCTACGATCTGCAAACGACTTGTGAACCAGAGCACTCTTCTCCAGGTTTGACTTGGTTGCAGCCCAAATAGCAGACATGTGGGCTGCATGGTCATCAGCGGCCGGAACATCAGACAACACAAAGTCTTGTGGGAAGGCTAGAGGATGTAGACCATACACAGACATAAATGGGGACCTTCCAGTGGAAGCGTGGCAGGCATTGTTATGAGCAAATTCCGCCCACGGGAGGAGATCAGACCAATCATCTTGACAAAGGGAAACGTGGTTCCTCAAGAACTGTTCCAAGGCTTGGTTCACTCGCTCAGCCGCTCCATTAGTCTGGGGATGATAAGCTGAGGAGAACTGAAGATTAATACCTAGATCTTTGCACAGGGAACGCCAGAATTTAGCCGTGAATTGAGACCCTCTGTCAGAAACGATCTCAGTTGGGAAGCCATGCAGGCGAAAAATGAACTGGATGAACAACTGTGACAACTCCACTGCAGATGGAAGCTTCCATAGAGGGATGAAGTGAGCCATCTTGCTGAAGCGGTCAATGACAACCCAAATCACGGTGTTCCCACAGGAGGGAGGAAGTTCAACAATGAAGTCCATTGCCAAATGCGTCCAAGGACGAGAGGGAACAGGCAACGGTAGTAACCCACTGGGGCGAGAATGGCTGGACTTGGAAGTGGCACAAACCGTACAGGCAGAAACAAAGTCTTTGACATCTTTTCGGATAGTCGGCCACCAGACTAAACGTCGAAGGAGTTCAAGAGTCTTTTCTGGACCGGGATGTCCAGCTTGCTTGGAACAGTGAGTCTGTTGAAGAATGGGCAGACGTAACTCAGAGGGGACGAACGCCATCCCAATGGGGGTATCAGGAGGAGCAGAAGATTGACCAGCCAGGATTTGATCAGCGAATTGAGGGTACAAGGAAGCGATGATCTTGACAGGAGGAATAATAGGCTCTAGTCTTTCAGGAGTACGATCCACCGGAGTGAAACTTCGAGACAGAGCATCGGCCTTCCGATTCTTGGAGCCAGGGCGAAAAGTCAAGACGAAGTTAAATCGAGAGAAGAAGAGAGACCACCTTGCTTGTCTGGGATTCAGCCTCTTGAGAGATTGGATGAATTCAAGATTCTTATGATCTGTGTAGATCGTGACTGGGATCAAGGAACCTTCAAGGAGGTGACGCCACTCTTCTAAGGCAAGCTTAACCGCCAGGAGTTCTCGATTTCCTACATCATAATTTTGCTCCGCAGGAGAGAACTTCTTAGAGAAATACCCACATGGATGCAGCTTCCCATCAGAGGGATGTCTTTGGGACAAGATAGCTCCGGCTCCAACTTCAGAAGCATCCACCTCGATGAAGAAAGGTAACTCTGGATCAGGATGGCGGAGAACCGAAGCAGAAGTGAAGGCATCCTTCAAGGATTGAAAAGCTTCAACAGCAGGTGGGGGCCAAGAGCTGGGTTTACCCCCTTTTCGGATGAGAGCAAGGATTGGAGCAATACGAGAAGAGAATCCCTTAATGAATTGCCGATAGTAGTTAGAAAAACCAATGAATCTCTGGATTGCCTTAGTACTTAGGGGTAGAGGCCACTCTTGGATTGCAGACACTTTCACAGGATCCATCTCGAAACCCTCTGGGGAGATGATATAGCCCAGAAAAGGGATCTTGGACACTTCAAACACACATTTCTCCAGTTTGGCAAAGAGAGAGTTCTTCCTCAAACGAGAGAGTACTTCCTTCACCTGAGAGCGATGGCTTGCAAGGTCCTTGGAGAAAATCAAGATGTCATCTAGGTACACGACCACAAATTTTCCCAAGAGATCCCGGAAAATGTCGTTCACGAATTCTTGAAAGACAGCGGGGGCATTGCAGAGACCAAAGGGCATTACGAGGTACTCGTAGTGCCCATCCCGAGTGTTGAATGCTGTCTTCCATTCGTCACCTTCCCGGATGCGGATAAGGTTATACGCCCCACGGAGATCCAACTTAGTGAAGATTTTAGCCCCCTTCAGTTGGTCAAAGAGTTCAGCAATCAGGGGCAAGGGATACCGGTTCTTAACGGTGATTTTATTAAGACCCCGGTAGTCAATGCAGGGACGTAGACCTCCATCCTTCTTTTCCACGAAGAAGAATCCAGCCCCGGCAGGAGAAGTAGAAGGGCGAATAAACCCCCGCTGGAGATTCTCTTGGATATATTGCTTCATGGCAGTGGTTTCCGCTGGAGAGAGAGGATAAGTACGACCTCTAGGGGGCATGGTTCCAGGCAGAAGATTGACAGGACAATCGTATTGTCGATGTGGAGGAAGGAATTCTGCAGACTTCTTACAGAATACATCAGAGAACTCCCTGTAAAAGGAGGGTAGAGTCTTCAGATCAGACATAGAGATATTCACCCTCTGGAGGGGTTCAGCAGGAAGACAATGCTTCTGGCAAAATGGGCTCCAACGGGAAATCTGTCCTGCGGACCAATCAATGGTGGGATTATGCAGGCGTAGCCAAGGGAGACCCAAAACGACTGGAACTGATGGACAGGAAATAATTAGGAACGAAAGTCTTTCTTTATGCAGCGTCCCAACCTGCACAGGCAATTCACCAGTCGTCATGGAGATAAATTCAGCCACCAGGGGTCTGTCGTCAATGGCAGTGACACGAAGCGGAGTGGACAATGGGAATAAGGGAACTTCCATGTGTTTGGCGAAAAGAGCGTCCATGAAGTTCCCAGCAGCTCCAGAGTCAATGAAAGCGGAGCCGACAATGGTCTTAGTGGCTAGGCGAATCTGTAAAGGAAGGAGAAACCTGTGAGAGTTCTCTTGAGACTTCGGAGTAGTGCCCCCTACATGAGTTACCCTGGAAATACCTCGGGGAACAGAACTCGTGGGCTTCACCGGACAAGAGTTTGCAAAATGAGACTGTCTGCCACAATACAGACATAAGCCAGCCATTCGTCTACGGAGTCTTTCTTGTTCGGAGAGACGAGCCCTTCCAACTTGCATCGGTTCCTCCGGAGGAGAAGGAGAGGCTTGAGCAGCTGGAGTTTGCAAGAGAGGTCTCTGGAAGCGAGGTGCCAACACGGGTTGAAATCGTTTACAACGCTCCCTCTCTACTTGATGCTCTCTAAGACGAGTGTCCACCTTAATGGATAGTGCAATCAGGTCTTCCAGCAAATCAGGGAACTCCCTGGAGACAAGATCATCTTTAATGCGAATAGACAGACCTTGATAGAATACGGCCTTATAGGCATCGTCATTCCAGGAAGTCTCAGCCATCAAAGTTCTAAAGTCAATAGCATAGTCACTGACACTGCGGTTTCCCTGACGGAGTTGCAGAAGGCGAGAAGGAGCATTTGTGACCCGACCCGGGGCATCAAACACCGTACGAAACGCTTGAAGAAACACCTTGGCATCAAAAGTCAGTGGAGAATTCTTCTCCCAAAGAGATGTTGCCCACTCAAGCGGTTTGCCCACCAAACGAGACATCACATACCCCACCTTGGAACGTTCATTGGGGAAGTGCGAGGGTTGAAACTCGAACTGGATCTGGCACTGTGTAGCGAAACCTCTGCAGGCCTGTGGGTCCCCACTGAAGCGAGGAGGAGGCGGAATACGAGGCTCACCAGACGAGAAACCTGTGCTAGACGAGACGTCCGCCATGGGAGGATTTGCAGCCGCTGGGGAAGCAGGAGGCGCTGGAGGCACTCGGGAGAGAAGGGTATCGAGTGCCTGTCCTATGTGGTACTGCTGGGCTTCATATTCCTGCATGCGGGACGCCAGTCCGCGGAGCGCTCGTCCGACATCAGGCGTAGCTTCCTCAGTAGGATCCATGGCCCAAGTATAATGTCAGGGAGCCGGGATGCTCCCACCAGGGAGGTTGTCAGGATCGAGGAGGAAGCCCTCTTGAGGGAGCAGGTTCGCGGTGTCCAAAGGGTTAATCAAAAGAGTAGTCGAGATCCAGGCAAAAGTTCACAGGCAGGCAGATATCAGCAAAGTCCAAAGTCCAGGCAAAGGGTCAGAATATAAATCAGGAACAAGATATAGCAATAAAGCTTCACAGGAAACCCAGGATACTATAGGGAAAGTAGTCCTATACTTGGGCGCCATTCTGGCATCTAGTTGGCGTTTTTATTTTGAATTTGGCGCCATTGTGACGTCATTGACGCCCTTGCGCCGACGTCGGCGCGCTGACGTCATCGCGCCGGCGCCGCTACCCACGTGGCGGCCATGGGCGCCGCCATTTTGGAAGCGACGCCGGCAAAGAGGGACGCACCGCCCGGAGCTCTTGGACCTGCTCCGGGCGGCGATCGTGACACATGTAGAGGCTCTCTAGCATCTGGGAGCAAACTAATGGGGGACTGTAATAAAAGTGGGTAAAGGAAAAAATATTCGCAATTCAAAAAGTTATGCCTCTGTGCGAACAAATTTGCCTTTGTGCGAATTTAATATAGCTTTTGCGAATCCGGAAACTGTTTCGCTTTCCACTTCCGACAGTTGAAGAAGGTTTGCGAATTTTATAGTTAGCGCCAGTGCGCAGTGAATGTATTAAAACCTCTTCAAGCACTTCTTAAAAGTGGGCAATGCACAATTAAAATTGGCAATGCGCAATTAAAATTTGCAATGTAATAACAGTTTAAGGAAGAGTATTACATTGTGAAATGAGACTTTTTATTCTTATTTGTGCTAATTGTTTTGCTCTTTGCGACTTTTATTACATTCCCCTATCAATGTTTTCTCTGCCATTGCTTTTTAATAATTTATATATCTATACTGTATAAAAATACTGTTCTAAACTTTTCATTTTCTCCCAAAGGAACTGCAGCAATCACTTAGCAAGAAATAACTGAAATGGTTAAGATGAGAAAAAAACAAGCGTTATATAGTGTAGGGGGTAAAATGACTGAAGGTCATTTTATGTTCATATGACCTTGAGAGCATACAGCAGATATATTTCATTATAACAAGCAGGTTTCTTTCTTCCTTTTTTGTTCCACCTAAGTAAGACATTACATACTCTGTGCAGTTTTCTGTAAGCTTTACTCTGATCCTGTTTGAAATGATAAAATATAGGGTCCATTATATTCAGCTGTCTTTTCCCTTGCTTGTAGTTTCAGGAGAACTATAATTGCACAGAATTGTATTTTTCATGGCCTGAGCGTGGGCGTCCCTTAACCTAGTGATTCCACTATCTAAACTCAAAGCTGAAAATGAGCATCTGAAAAAAAGTAAAAACTAAGAAATGTTAAAAGTCCTAACTTACTGTAAGTCAACCTATACCTAAAAGTAAAGTGTTCCAATAGCTGCCTCTTTGGCACTAATATGACAGCTTTAGTTTTACCTGCATTCTTAGCCATGCATGTCATTTTTTTGCAAAAAGATTTACTGGACATATTTAATTGTAAACTGAGCAGGATTAAGAATATTCCTTACTATCGAACATCTGCATGTTAAAGAGGATAGTCAGTTAAATAAAGGTTAGACAAGGTAAGTTTTAGGATATTGAATATCATCCAGTTGGGGTTTACATGAACAGAATTAGATAAAATTAGGACTCTAATGTTGCAAAAAGGTAAGGGGCCCATTCACTTAGCTCGAGTGAAGGAATAGAGGAAAAATAGTTAGAATTTCGAATGGTCGAATATGGCTACTTCGACCTTCGACTACGCCCTTCGACTTCGAATCGAACGATTCAAACTAAAAATCTTTCGACTATTCGACCGTTTGATAGTCGAAGTACTGTCTCTTTAAAAAATTCTTCGACCCCCTAGTTCGCCACCTAAAACCTATCGAGGCCAATGTTAGCCTATGGGGAAGGTCCCCATAGGCTTCGTAACAATTTCCTGATCGAAGGAATATCCTTCGATCGATGGATTAAAATCCTTCGAATTGTTCGATTCGAAGGATTTAATCGTTCGATCGAACGATTATTCCTTCGATCGTTCGATCGTAGGAATAGCGCTAAATCCTTCGACTTCGATATTCAAAGTCAAAGGATTTAACTTCGACGGTCGAATATCGAGGGTTAATTATCCCTCGATATTCGACCCTAGGTAAATGTGCCCCTAAGTGTCCATTCCAGTACACAGACTACTGAACCATTCATTTTTGGAGCTTGGTTATTTACCCTATGTAAGGTCAATGTTACAAATTGTAAGACCATAGATAAATAGTGGTTTCTTAAACATTTCATCATGTCCTGATACTTATTTAATGAAATGAAATCAGTGAAACAAAGTAGAAATGTTATACAGCTTAAGCCAACAAGGCTTGGGTGCTAAAGTTATGCTTCATCCCTACAACAGAGGTTTCAAGAGAATATACTTAGTTAATATGCCCTAAAACTTATGCAAACTTTAAAATGTCAATACCTTTTAAGAAATGAATTGTATTTTATATATGATTGATGCTGATCATGTATCGTAATAAAGCATCAAACATCATTTTTATACTTTTCCAAAGCCTATGAACTGTTCTGCAAAGAAAAATATTTGACATACTTCAGCATCAAGTGTCAGAGCTTAATCCCATGTGATGCTTGCTGCTAAGCTTATGTTATTAGAGGGTCTTTCATGCAGCACAACGAGCATATCTGTTGCCAAGCAAAAGAGGGTTGGCAGTACAGTGATAATACCAAACGAGATCAGAATGACCCCTTTAGAGGTTTCATAAGATCTTGTTAGGTGCCATTACTTGTGGCAGCTGAATGTAACAATAGTACAGTAGCCTCTGCAGTATTCTGAACACGTTGCAGGGAAGATCAGGCAGTGTTCCACTGCAAGCTGTGCTAACAGCTTTACTGAAGGGATAAACATTAGAGACTTCAGTCATCTGCTATTTACACATGACTCTGAAATTCACAAGGAAAAAATGAAGTAAAAAAGGAGGTAACAACAACAAATCTTTCCAGTATTCACTATTATTATTATTATTATTATTATTATTATTAACACATTTAAAAAGCCCCCAACATATACTGCAGCACTGCACAATAAATGGATGTATACATTAACATACAGGTTTACATACAAAAAAAACCAATAACCAATACAAGAGGTAAAGAGGGCCCTGCCCACGATTTACTATAATTCAAAATACTATTACACATAAAGACGTCTAGTCTTTTTACTAGTCTATGGGAGTTATGAAATAAAAGGCACTAAGTTTGCCCAGGGGCAGTAACCCATAGCAGGTACCATTTACAGGTCACCTGTTTAAATGCAAACATCATATTGTTTACTATCTGTTACTACTCCTGGGCAAACTTAGTGCCTTATATTACATATTGAGGGTATAAGTGCTAACTGTTTTACCTTCATTAAATATTTACACAAAGAATTGATAAGAACTGTAAATAAAAGGGAAAAAGCAAACAAGTTATTGAGCAGAAATAATAAAATGGTACTCACTGGTTTATAACATAACATCTACAAAAAGGATATGTAAACCAACCACTTGCATATAATATTGAAATTATTAAATTCAGATTTATTTAAAGTGGACCTGTCATCCAGAAAAAAAAGCAGTATAATAAAAGTCCTTTTCAAATTAAACATGAAATCCAAATTCTTTTTTTTAAAGCGTTCATAGCTGTTGAAAACTTGTTTAAAAATCTCAGCTGTCAATCAAATATTGCCTGCCCCCCCTCTATGCCTTAGGCATAGAGGTGGGGCCAGCAATTACTTTCACTTTCCATTCAGCACTTCCTAGATGTCACTGCTCTCCCCACTTTCCCCCAGTTCTCTTAACCATTTAATTGTGTAGCCAGTGCATGGGGATGTACACCACATCCATTCCGGTGCACAAACAAGATTGTGAGATGTTGCAAGGCTTGCCTTAACAACAGTGTCTACAAAATGGCTCCTGCCTGATTGCTATGAGTTCCCAGACTCATGGAAACAAGATTCAAATAATTTATACAGTATAATTAAAGTTCATTTTGCTTAAATAACATGATAAAATAGGATTTGGAATATTTTTTTTCAGTGACGAGTCCCCTTAATAAAAAAAAAAGATGGTTTAAAAGATTTAAATACATAATAAGTATTAAATATATTTTTGATGCAAGCAGGGTTACTAAGAATAACACATACCCATCCTAATATTGTAACAGTGTAATGGCGTAATGGCAAGTGGCAAGTAAATGTCTGCGGACTGTCCCACTCTATTTGAGGGGGAAGCCTTCTGTGTGTGCTGGAGAAATCTATTTCACATCCAAAACTGAACAGGTTACAAAATGACTTTATGTTGAGATGATTTGGACCTCAATCAAGGGAACTGCTGAAAAGTCACACATGCTGGGTGCTCGTGACCCCCCCCACCCTTTTCCAGGCTCTCTTTGTAGCCGAGGTGACTGACAGGCTCAGATAATGGATTAGACAGGGGACAGTATTATTAGTGGCAGCTCCATTCCCACAGGCCTCCCCCCCCCTCCACTCAGGATTTGTGTGCAGCCCGGTGGCAGCAACGGAGTAGGCAAGTGCCTCACTCTGCCTTTCTATTCAGTTCTGGGCAGTCACTGCCACTTATAGACCTTACTGCAACAGGATGTGCAACTGGCAGTGTCGGAGCAGCTCGTTGACTGCTAATAATGAGAGTCTTATCCCGCTGACTCCCATTGACACACACCTTGCTGCCGGGATGTGAGCACAAGGCAGGAAAAGAGATGCAAGGTCACATGTGCGTCACAGTCCCACCCCACTCCCAATCCCGGCAGCCTGTGCCTTGTTCCATCTACCACAGTGATGCTTCTGGGAGCAGCGATTCTCCCTCACACTTCTGTCTCAACATCATTTAGCTTTGTGCCCTGCTAGACCTCGAACTAACTAGTACTTATCTCTCCGCCTCACTCCGGACTCTCAGCTAACTCCCTCCCTCCACCACTCAGCCTGCTTTTTCCCTCCCTGTGCCGCTCAACCCGTCCTTTCCCTCCCTGTGCTCAGGCCAACCTTCTGCGCTTCCTTCGTGTTTAGTCCAGCCCTCCCTCCTGACGCTGGGCCCCAATGGGGTGTGGCCACCTGCTCCCCCGGTAGTTACACCACTGGAGAGGTTCAAGAGTTGTATTCTTCAATCCTGCCTTAAAAGATGAATGAAGACAAGACCTTAATGTCTCCATCATGTTTATGATGGAATTTCTCATACAAAAAAGATTAGGTCTGTCCTTACAAAACAAAAAAGCAGATTATGCATACCATTTGTTATCATAGAGAAAGGAGAATCAAACATTTGCCACAAATGTAGAAAGTGTGTCCCTTCGATTACAAGATGTGCAATTTGTATTTTATTAGACTGGGAAGAAAAGCAGTCTAGTAGGATTTATATTTTTATACAATATTTTATTTTTTTATCTTAAATATTTGATTTCTAAATTAATAGATTAAATAAATTGTATTGCATGGACATTGACTAGCTACAGTTTGAATGTAGAGGTCAGGATCTGCTGGGATTAGAGCCAGGGACCTTGGGGTTTCTGGCTCTGTGCCTTAACCATTGGGCCAGGTGTGCAGCCTGCAGGGCTGCTCACTATCTTTACCTGGCCTTTGCAGCCCTTGCCAAGAAGCAGCCTGATTGGTGCTTGGGGTTAGCCAATCAGGGCTGATTCTGCCCTATATAAGGCCAGCCCTCCTCATCCTCCTTGCCTGAGCATTAACCTATATTAGCACTGTGGCATCACCCCTAGCTAAAGTTTCCTGCTGTAGCCACCTTCCTTGTTCTGCCTTGTCCCATCTGAACTTTTCTCTGTCTTGTCCTGCCTTTACCTGGAACCTCCCCTTGTTTACCTTGCCTTGTTCTGATCCTGTCTTGCCTTAACCTTCCCTTGTCCTGCCCTGACCTTGCCTTGCCTGTTTCTTCTACTGTTCCAGTCCTGCTTTGACCTTGATCTTGTCTTGCTTTAACCTTGTCTTGACTATGCCCTGCCTTGCCTGACCTTGTTCCTGCTTTCTAGTCCTCCTGTTTACCAGTCCTCCTGCTATCCAGCCCCCATCCTGTTCTGATCTACACCCACTGCATCCTGTGCTGTCCAGGTCTGATTCATTGCCCGCACCATCCTGCTCCAGTTCCTGTGCTATCCTGTTCTGGTTTACACCTGCTCTGTCCTGTTCCTACTCAGTCTGCTCCTATCTTGACTCATCGCCCTCTTCTTCCTGTTCAGTCCAGTTCTGACTTTACACCCTTGTCATCTTGTTCCTGCCTTTTCCTTGCCGTATACCGTAGGCACATACAGCCCCTGTCTCAAGGATTCACCCATCCCTCACCAGCCTCCACAGTGCCCCCTACCTCACCATTGACAGTGGAGTATTGTGAGGTATCACCTTAGATGCTTAAAGGAGAACTGAACCCCCCTAAGAGAGTCCCCATCCAGTATCCCCATTTACCCCCTCCATGCTTCCTCCCCGCATAGTTCACTCGAAATGTGTCGCAGAAAGTTGCACAGACCTCTCCATGCAGAATAGCGCAGCGGAGCTGACAGATGCCATCTTCAGTATCATCAGATCCTCTTCTTCCCTTTGGCTTTTAAGGAGTGATCCTGCACATGCACAGTAGTCTATACCAAACAGCTCCAACTGCACATGCGCAAAAAAGCTTAGTGTCGGTGAATGTATCCAAGATACTGAAGATGGTGCTCGCAAGCTCCACTGTGCTACTCTGCATAAAGAGGTCTGTGCAGTTCTCTGCAACAATTTCCTAAAAAGTGGAATATGCGGGGAGGGGGCTACTGGATAAGAACTCTCTTGGGGGGCAGGGTAGTTCTCCTTTAACACCAACACCTAAAGTGTACACAGATGTAGTATTCTATTTTATGCATTGGTTGTTTTTTTGTTTGCAAATTTTGAAGGGGATGTTCACCTTTTGAAAAATTCTGCATCGAACTTAGGATTTTCTTTGTTTAAGTTGGAGTAAGCCATACCAGGATTCATGGTTGTAGTTAAGTCATGAAAGATGCATTGCTTTATGGATATAACAAACAAGGGAAAGTTGTGCTCACCACTATTTTTTAAAACCATTAGGCGGGGGTGCAATGAGGGTGTGACCACAAAATACATATAGTCAACTACAAGAGGTCCTCTGCACTCAACCCATTATAAATATATTGCAATATATGGACAAACAATCCCTGTGTTGTTTAAAGGGAAAGGCATTTTTTAGTAGCAGTTATGCACAAAATGTCGCTGTCTTAAATATATTGATAATGGGTTGAGTGCAGAGGACCTCTTGTAGTTGACTATATTGCTTTATGGATGTAGCATGGGATGCAGAATATAATGTTATAGTCTAACTGTGGTGTCTGACAACCTTGGTTAGGTTGCTTATGAAATGCTTATGCTTACAGGAGCTTGTGGATGTCGCAGATCCAGTCATGGGGCCTCATGGGGGGTGTTTCTTTTGAAAATCCAGCTCAACATAATAAAGCTATAAAAATTGCTCTGAATTCCCTCAGCATTAAATTGCATTTGGAAAGATGTTCTTGGTAAAATAAGGCATGGAAAAACATAACATAGCCAACAGCAATGGTGCAACAACTGCTCACTTTATCATTATTATTATTATTACTGACAAATGTTTATAAAGATCACTTACAATTGAGTAAATAAAATTGCTACTCTTTTGACCACACTGTAGCAGCCTGGTGCCCTAAATTCTGCTCATGTATATATTTATCCCCAACAAAAGCACATGCGGTACTTTACAATATAGAGTTGATGCATGGTGTAAAATCATGGACAGTGGTGTCAGATGATCTAATTAGATCAAATAAACTACAGAGATACACACAGAGCATTACTGGTTCAACAAATACAACAGCAAATGTCTAACAAAAATTGTGTTTAGATGGAATTTGTTTACCGTGCATGTTTATTAATTGTATTAAGTCAACATACACAAAGTGTGTTTTGTATTCTCAACACAAGCTGTTCGTCCCATATTTAATTCTGCACATTCCCTGCACTGAATCATCCATTCTCAATGATTATTCTACTAGGCCCCATTCACTAAAAGACCACAGTAAGTTTTGTTGTGACAACTAAGTGCTTAATTGTATTGTTCTGTGAACCATGAATATTCATTGCACCAAGCAACAATTAAATGCTCTGTCATTAAGCATGTTGAGTAGAGGGGAGGGCATGTCCAAATTGCAATCTGTCAGCCTGGCCGCCAGAAGGAAAATGACACTGTGCTATAGCGATGAGCAGTTAAGACATATAAAACACAATGTTTATTCAGGAGGAGTGTAACTGCAGGCAGTGAGCAATTAAGTAATTCAGCTTGTAAGATGGAGGCACAATGCATTCTGCATCTCACAGTAACTTGCAAGCTCAGCACCATAGGACTACATTTATAGCACAAATATTCACAAACGATTATATATGTTAGAGAAATGCCACTTTCACTTTAAAAAACAGAACTTTTTTTTCATACATGGGACCCAAATAAAATCTGGTAGCAGCTAGACAGCTAGACAACTCAAAATTAAGTTTAATTAAGTTAAACTAATAAGTTGAATTATTAGTAATTATTAGTAATTAAGTATGTGCATTTTGAATCACCTTTTAATTACTGTTCTTTATTGCCGGAGAAATCCTTACTACTGCTTGGCAAACTATTTTTGGGAAAGTTTTAGAAAGGTCTGATACTTATTATTTATAGAATAATAATGTAACCCATAAAAAACAGTGATCTTTGAAGTCACATATAAGTTCTATGACCAAAAAGCATGATGCCCCAGGCTACTGCTTTTTATATAGTTCATGGAATGCCAATGCTTCTTCCAATATCCTTATAATTTTCAGCGGTACTTGAAAAATTGTGAACCCTTTAAAGGAAAACTATACCCCCAAAATGAATACTTAAGCAACAGATAGTTTATATCAAATTGAATGACATATTAAAGAATCTTACCAAACTGGAATATATATTTACATAAATATTGCCCTTTTACATCTCTTGCCTTGAACCACCATTTCATGACTCTATCTGTGCTGCCTCAGAGATCACCTGACCAGAAATACTACAACACTAACTGTAACAGGAAGAAGTGAGGAAGCAAAAGGCAGAACTCTGTCTGTTAATTGGCTCATGTGACCTTACATGTGGTTTGTATGTGTGCACAGTGAATCTTACGATCTCAGGGGGAGGCCCTTATTTTTTTAAAATGGCAATTTTCTATTTATGATTACCCAATGGCACATACTACTAAAAAAGTATATTATTATGATAATGGTTCATTAACATGAAGCAGGGTTTTACACATGAGCTGTTTTACTCAGTATCTTTTAATAGAGACCTACATTGTTTGGAGGGTATAGTTTTCCTTTAAAGTGTTCTATATTTTTATGTGAATGTGACCTAAAACATCATCTGATTTTCAAACAAGTCCTAAAAGCAAATGAAGAAAACCTAGTTAAACAAATGAAACAAAATGTATTATATTTGGTCATATATTTATTGAAAAAAAAAGATCCAATCACATTTCTACATAAAGAAATGATCCAATAACATTTCTACATATGGCAAAATTAAGCAAATCAGTATTCACTTACTATTTAGTGTGACCCCCTTGTGCAGCAATAACTGCAACTAAACATCTGTGGTACAGTAACTGGTGATCAGTCCAAACATATAGAATTTTAGTAAATTCCGCTATACCAGTGATCCCCAACCAGTAGCTCATGAGCAACATGTTGCTCTCTGACCCCTTGGATGTTGCACCCAGTGGCCTCAAAGCAGGTGCTTGTTTTTGAATTCCAGGCTTGGAGGCAAGTTTTGGTTGTATAAAAACCACGTGCAGTGCCAAACAGAATCTCAATGTAGGTTGACAATCCACATAGGGGCTGCCAAATGGCCAATCACAGGTCACAGCTTATTTGGCACCCCAGGAACATTTTTGATGCTAATGTTGCTCCCCAACTAATTTTACTTCTGAATGTTGCTCGCGGATTCTAAAGGTTGGGGATCCCTGCTCTATACAGAACAGCTTTAGGTTGTTGGTGGGTTTCTTTACATGAACTGCTCTCTTTAGGTCATTCCACAGCATTTCAATTGGATTAAGGTCAGGACTTTGATTATCCCATTCTAGAACATTCACTTTATTTTTCTTTAACCATTCTTTGGTAGAACGGCTTATGTATTTGGGATCATTGTCTTGCTGCATGACCCACTATCTCTTGAGATCCAGTTTGCGAAGAGATGTCTTGATATTTTCCTTTAGAATTCTCTGGTATAGTTCAGAATTCCATCAAAGATGGCAAGCCGCCCATACCTAAACTGCAAAACAGCAAAACCAGAACACTCTCACCACCATATTTCACAGATGTGATATGGTTCTAATGCTGGAATGCAGTGGTTTTCAAGGCTCCAAATATAATGCTCCTCATGTAAGCCAAAAAGTACTATTTTGGCTTCATCCGTCAACAAAACAATTTTACTGTATCCTTCTAGTTTGTCCACATGATATTTAGCAAACTGTAGGCTGTCAGCAATATTTTTTTGGGAGAGTAGTGGCTTCCTCCTTGCTAACCTGCCATGGGCTGATCTGGACATAAACATTTGCCAATGTCAGGTAGTCCTTCAATTGCAGTTACCCTGGATTACCCTCTCAGATTATTAGACACTTTGCATTTGGGGTTCATTTGGAGGGGCTGGATTTGATGAACTTTCGTCTTCGTTTTTCCCAACCCAAAATAACTATGTAAAGAGTTCTGTTTTAGTGTAGAGCTAACAAAATAACATCCAGGACAGTTACATCCAGGACAGAAGAGAGAAGGAAAGGGGTTGCTAGATTAAAACTCACCTTTAAATTTGGCAAAATCACAACTTTGTGTGTTTTGGAATATACTGTATACCAAAGATGCCTACAGTACAGAAGTTGCTGATTATGGAAATGTAACTTTATCACAATGATCTTTGAGAAAGTGCATATTGTTTTATTCAAATAAAAAACGTCAAATAAATAATGGGATGCACTTAGAAACATAAAATGTCGCTGGATTGAACAGACTGTGCTCACTTACTGGTAAATCTTAATCTACATTTTGGGCACCATTTCTGTACCTATTCTGAATCTACTGAAAACTACAAATTTAATATAGACTGACTCACACTATAGGAATATTTACATAATGAATATGACCTATTTTATATAGGTTTTTGCTTTCATCTCTCAAAAATCATAAAGAATAAAAACCGAATGGAAATAGTCTGGCCGTTAATATTTTAAGACATCAAATGCATGCAAGCTTGTTCCAGAAAAGTAAAATAGATTGCAGCAGGCCAATACTTTGGAAGCAATTTATCAAAAGTGGAGTTTTAGATTTTTTTCTCAATTCGAGAGAAAACACCAACGCAAGTATACTCAAAAATATTCTTCAGAAGCTTGCATAGTTGGTATTTATTATAGAAAAAAAACTGAGAAAAGTCGCGAGCTCGGCAAGTAAACGCTGGCACAGTGTGATTCTCATTGGCATGCAATTTTCTTTGTAAGAAAAAAAGTGTGTAGGAATACTTTTTTGCAGTTTATTCTTAAATAAGCTAGCGTTCAAGAAAAAAGTTGCATGTGTTTTGTTGCAGTTAAGGTCTTCCAAACATTTTTTTTTTAAAATTCTTTATTTATGGTTTTTCACAAGAAAAGAAAAAAAGGGGGGATACAGAAAAAAAGGAATAGAATCCAATTGAGAACAATTACATGGCATATTTTTATGAACAACCTTCAAAAGCTCATTGTTAGTTATCTTGCATATTGTCATTTCCAAACTTTTTTTTAAGGTCCATGGCCTATATTTGAGATTCAGAAATATTGTTTGTTATGACATACCAAATTATATTAAATCACTTTGTGATTTACTCAGGGGTTCTTTATTGCCTATATAATAGGGATGCACCGAATCCTCGTGGTTCTCTTTCATCCATTCTTCCCCTATTTTGCATATGCAAATTAGGATTCAGATTTGGTTCGGTATTCAGCTGAATCTTTCACAAAAGATTCAGGATTAGGCCAAATCCAAAAGTAGTGGATTTGGTGCATTCCTTCTATATAATACAGTATATAATCAGTACAGCATTCAATAGGTGGCTATAGTTTTCATAGTGGCAGTTTTCCTGATTTTGCAACTACTGTAGACTATCTAGGCATGGATGGCCACCTAGCAGGCAGTACTGATAGAATGCCATGAGATGCAACAAGTATGTCAGGATAGAAGGGCAGCTTTCCCCCTTTTGAGTGCTCAACCTCCTCTTCCCTTCTTCCTTGCACTGCCCATTCATAAGCTTCATATGTTTTTTTAATGCAAGGTTTAAAAATACCTTACATCAACTTGCAAATGTTCAGAGTTGTGCATTTTTACTACCTTTATAAGTACAAGCACTGCTGTTTTAAGAATAGTGCATATGGTCCCTATAGTATCAGTGTAAGGACTCACCCTGGTGGTCTAGTGGGCGGCAGGGTCCCCTGCCGCGGCTCAGACGGGGACACCCGCCACGTGAATCCTCTTCCCTTCTGTGCTGACTTCCCTAATGCATGTGCAGCACGCTTCAGGGTTTTATGCGCCGGCGTGATGACGTCATCTCGCACCGGTGCGAAATTCAAACTATTTAAAGGGATGTCAGTATTAAACTCATTGCCCATTGTTAGGTTCTATTATTGAAGTTCCTGCGTGTTTTGCCTTGCGATGCCTGATTGATCTCCTGTGTTTTGACCTTGCCTGCCTTCTTGACTATTCTGATCCTGACCTTTGTCTGCCTGATTACTCCGACCTCTCCGATCCTGATCCTAGCCTGCTTGTGACTACTCTGACCTCTCCAATCCGACCTTTGCCTGTCCACTGACTATTCTATGTTCTCCTATCCTGATTCTGGGCCTGTCTGACGATTCTCTGCTTGTGCAGGCCCAGCCTGCCTGTTCCTGGTGGTGTTCTTCCTTCCAGTATCCTGGTGAGACAACCGTGCCCCTTTGCTTGACCAGAACTGTTAGCTTTGCTCCTCTCTCAAATAAGACCTGGCAGCATCCGATTAGCCGAGGGCTCCTCCCGAGGTGAAAGGCAGCGGTTAAAGGCAGAAGTGAGAGCCAAGACCAGTGAGCTTAGCTTGGGTTCTGGATATAGGGTGCCAAACATGATAATCAGACTGTAAACATGCAATTCGAGGGAAAGAAAATTAGGCACCCAACAGACAGAGAAAAAGAAAACCTAGGTGACGCTTCACATCTACTTGCTGATTGTTTGCAGTGATATTTACTTCCAATATTAGTAAATAACCCCCCATTTTTCTTTTTCTCTGTACAGTGAGTACCCCATTTCCTCTCCCCAGCATGGCAAATCCCAGAGGCACCTCGATGCTGCAAGGGAAGCTATGTGGCATTCCAGCTAACAATGTAAATATCTAAGAAATTACAATTAAATTATGAATAATAAAAAAAAACTGCAGCAAATTTGCATTATTTGAAAATTCCTGTAATAACAAAAATGTTTGTTTTAGGCTTACTTTAATGTACATGCATGCCTCCCAAAAGCACTGTTCTTTATATGAAAGTCCTAGTCTATGATAAAGATGTGTAGTGTAGTCACAGATGTTTCATCTTGTAGCAACTTTCTTCCTGGATAAGCAGTTGCAGATACAAAAAAACAAACAAAAAAAAACCCCTGCAAGTACATAGAAAACATACTATACAGTGGGTCAACTGGCAAACCTACAATAACATCAGAACCACTAAAAGTCAAATCAAGAAGTCTATACAGCAGCAGTATACACCCCAATGAATACTTGCAACAATAGTACTGTGTAAGTCAAGTTTTTCTAACTTTCATTTGCTCCAGATTTCTCAGGGTCTATTTGTTCTTTACAAAACTGGTTAATAAATTGTCAAAACAGTAGCAGAAGGGATGTCTAAAAAGAGATCTTTCTTTCCGCCAAGAACAAAAATATGAAATATCAGCAATGAGCAGTATCAAAATGCATTCTGGTCCTTCCCACTGTGCTAATTGATAACTAATCTAATTCTTGCCATATATTTACACCTGTCTCTTCAAGCAATAAACCTTTTCCAATAATGCTACAGTAAATTTAACAAGGTAGGGGCTGATTTGTGATGAGGTGAGTACATTAAAGCCAATTATCTCCAGAAAGAAATTGAATAAGGTGGTTTCATATAATAAAAATGACAAACCGTGCTCGACTGAGAAACAGAATGTAATTTGTATTCCAAATGCATTTTTAGAGAGAAAAAGTAATCACTTTAATTAAGAACATTGGAATACAGTTCTAAGTAAATTAAGGTTTAATTAAAAAGGAAAAACATTTACAGAAAGAACTGCTGCCATCAATAAAGATAAAGAAGTATCAAGTATTAGCCAGTCACATTCAGAGAGGCGGGAAGAGGTAAAAATGTTCTTCAGAAACTCTCACAAACACAGTACTTTGCACAGTTGTTTTAGTTTCAAACAAAATGGAGTAAATGTATTAATCTTTTGTCAGCTTTGCAAAGTGATAGGCAGCACCCCGCACACATGAAGAATGTTTATAAATGTTCCTTGCAAAAGTCTGCTTACATGAGCACTCCTTATATCCCTCCAGTTGAGATGACTGTGAAGTGTCTAGGTACCATAAAAACAATATTTTCACAAAAGGAAAAAAAGTGCAAACAGAGAACTGTATAAGACAGGTCTCCTGTTTCTGTCGGGATTTAAAAATAAACACATACTAGAAGTATAATCCTGGTATACAGTCTGCAAGTAGACCATTTTCTTTATAACAGATGGCTAGAAGATGTATTGAAAAAAAATAACTTGATAACAGAAAACGCACATATTTATTATTGTTATCTTTTATTAATATTTTTCTATTCTGGTTCTCACCTATTCATATTCCAGTCTCTCATCCAAACCACTGCCTGATTGCGAATGTAAACAAATCCCTAGCAGCCAGAAACCAGCTGAAAACTGGAAAAGTGCAGAAATAACTGAAAAACTACAAAAAAATCAAAAATGAAAACAAACAAAAAAGTGTGTCAGAATATCAAAGACTATGTCATATTAAAGTTAATTTGAATAATTGTTTTGATATGTGTTGAAGAAGTGCAGTGGCAGGCCACTGTACTGCATGACTGCAAAACTGGATGCTGTTGACCTTTTAATTCCAGGATTGGTGAAGCAGATTAAGTGCATTAAAGAGGATCTCTGAGGAACTTATTTTATTTAAAGATAGTGTAGTCACAGATGTTTCATCTTGTAGCAACTCTATAAGCAGTTGCAGATACAAAAAAACAAAAAAACCCTGCAAGTATATAGAAAAGATACTATACAGTGGGTCAACCGGCAAACCTACAATAACATCAGAACCACTAAAAGTCAACTCAAGAAGTCTATACAGCAGCAGTATAACCGCGTTGGATAGAGGATTTGGTTAGTGGTCAGGGGCAATAATAGGCCTGTGGATTCCAGAAGATCATTTCTGCCCCATCTGACCCTAGCCTAACTTCCGAGGAAACCAAAGTAATAAACCCAAACTGTCATAGGAAGCAATGTCCGCACAGGAACTATTTGTAGGAAGCCTACAAAGAACAATTTGTAAATATGATGACATCACTTCACACCAATAATAAGGATAGCATTTATAGGATAGTCATGGCTCTTGTGGATATAAATATATATACTCTTACCTGAAGAATAGTCTGGATTTTTACCCATACTTCAGCCATGTCATAAAGCTTTATGCCACTATCAAGCTGGCTGGTGGGAGAGGCCACAGTCTGCTGCAGATGTCCCAGAACCACCGAATGGGCTGAGGCCACTGCATTAAACTTATCAAAGAGATAGCTCCAGAAGCAACCTGTGCAAAATGAAAGAGAGGACAGTGATAGCATTACATAAAAACAAAGTGCAACATCTTTACAGCTATGGCAACTGTGGTCTTTTCAAATGATTGAGGACAACTTGGGAATAGTTCCTTTGGTGTTACTAAATGGTCAACGTCTGTCACCTTAAAGTGTAAGGGAAGAAAAAGGCAAGACAGAATAAATAATAGTGAAGTAATTATTTTTATCTCTAGCTCTGTAACTAACTGCATCCACTAGCAACTCAGTAGGATTTGCTACTCAATAAGAGTGAGAATTTCTCTGCACTAATCCGGTCCTGTGCTACTCTGGGAAAAATATGACAGTTGTATTTACAATAGATTGCCCCACAGTTTAACTGCTTGCGCTTTTAACAAAAATATTTGCAATGGAACAAAAAACCCAGTTCTACTGATAAAAAAGTAGTTTTCATACATGACCATTAAAGAGATTCAAACATGTTTAGATAATTAACCCTAGAATATTAAAGCAGATATGGGACAGTATACACAACTTTCAACATTACATTAGCTAAATGAATATGGCTTGTGCTGAACATACCTTTGCCTTTTTGGTAATAAAGAAATGTCTATGGTTTCCCTTATAATTAGCACTAAACAAAAATATTAAGCCAGTTTAGTCACTTTAGTACTTTGTCTCACAAATAGTTTGTATATTGGTACAAAGAGAGCAGTGGACACACACATATTCTAGAGTGTAAATAATATATTTAAAAAACGGCCAAATCATAGTGTCCCAAGACATTTTAAAAAAATCACATTGTGCAGTCCCAAGGAAACTAAGTTATGTGGTACAGGAGCTATACAAAATGAACACATTGGGGGTTATTTACTAAGCTCTGAATACCCGAAATTCCCTGAAATCAGAAAAATTCGTGATTTTTTTTAAAATCAGACTTTTAAAAAAATCACGAATTTTTCGGAATTTATTAAACCCTGAGGGCTAAAAAGCCCGAATATAAAAACACGGCATCTCAAACCTGTCGAGGTTGCATAAAAGTCAATGGGAACAGTCCCATTGATTTTTGGTTGTGTCGGCGGTTTCGGGCAATTTCACAATGTTTTCGGAGCTTTCAGGTGAAAACTCAGAAAAATTCGGAGATTTTGGGGAAAATCCACGAAAAGATTGTGAAAATCTGAGCTTTTCCCGCAAAGCAAATTTTCGGGAAAATGTAATAACAAATAAGCGTTAAAAACCGGAGCAGGTTAGATTGGCGTTTGTAGCAGCTGATATTGAGATAAATTCGGATCTTGATAAATAACCCCCATTAAGTCCAGAAGGCCTCAACACTGACCTTGATCTAGCTGAACAGACACTACTATAATTTTACATTGTATTTTAAAAGTGTTTTTGATATGAATTTTTATATAAACAATAAAATGTTGTCAATAGATGTGTCATTATGCAACAAAATGTTTCAAAACAATATAGGTTAGAAGCAGTAATGTCAATTTGGTTTGTATCCCTATTATTATTTACAGAAATGTGATTGTAATCTTAATGTTTACACAAACAATTTTTTTCCTGTGTTACAACTGCTTTCTACTAACTACACAGTGTCTAAATGTTGATACATATATCCATTACAAAGCCCCTAAACAAAGAGGAGTGTTCTTTACATAAAACTACAGGGGTCCCACAGAGCATCATTGGAGTTGTAGTATAATGGACTAAGTAGAGAACGGTAGGCGGAGACTTATACTGCAAGAAGATTTTAAATTGGGTACTAACGAGGGAGCCACACCCTCCCTGAGGAAGTGGACCACAGATTCTGTGAAACGTGTCGGAAAAGACAGTGAGGCACCAATTACTACTCCCTGAACACCACCATGTCTCCAAAGAGCACATCCTTCTGAGAAGTCAGGACCTTTAAATTGGAATGTGATGTGCTTTTGATGCTGAACTGTTGTAACTCTTAAATACATTTCTTTATACTTAAAGAGTAGTTCCTGTGTAGTTACAGTAAAAATAACTACTATTACTTAAAGTAATATAAACATCAGAAGACAAGAAACGAAAAGTTTATGTTACACATCACTTTAAAGTGAACAAAGCATTTGAAATTTTCAACACCAAACGAGGTTAAAATTATAACCCGTTGCTGTCAATTACAATTCACTTGGATTTTCATCCATAACATGATGTACAACTTCTGAGTAGCTTGCTCCCTCCTTCGGCAAAGCTTCATCACACAAATCCTCTCCCCCCCACCTTTGCTGTAATCTGAGCCCAAAGCTATAAGTGAGCAGGGAAGAAACTCAGGCTGGAAGTGATGTTACACCAAGCTAATACTGTAGCTACTATCCTAAACAAACAGAGAGCTTCTTTTACTCAGGTATGGTAAAACATTTTACAGAATAAATATAGCATTCTAGCTTGCACTATTGCAGCTAATTTATTGGTAATGAAATGCCTTTGTAGCTTTCCTTCTCCTTTAAGAGCAACCATTGCAAATTGCTATGCAAACATTGTTTTAGTAATACAATTAATCCAAGACACTCCAAAATTGTAATGAGGGACGTTACATACAGTATATTATTCTGTGAGATTACAGTATATTTTGGGGAGCTACCATTCCTTGCCACAGCAGCTGTTAATATAGTTATAGTATAACTATTTAGAAGGCAGCAGAGAGGTTAAACTAATGCTATTTAAATAATAGGACAGAATATTGCACATAGCATTGAATGTGGAAATACAATGCAAATACAACGTGCTGCATACCATACATATTATTATGAAATGTACTTATTAAAATATTAGAGAAATCTGAAACCTTGCTTTTGTTCTGTGAAAAAATTAAAGACCTTTTGGAATTTTACAAACATATATCTCACTACTAAAGAACATCACCTTGTGATCATTTTGAGATTGGCACATCTCAGAATGGAAAAATACATTTGTAATTCGGCCTGCGCACTCAGCAAGCCTATTCTATCATTTATTAGACTTGCAGTACTTGAAGCAAGGAACATAACGGCTACATCAGCATTCTCTGTGCTCACCAAATGACTGATTTCCCAAAGAAAATAAAGGAGATTCTACAGCTCCTGAATCTGCTGACTTGTAACCTGACGTGATCGCACTAATCCTGACGGTAATGCGCAAAATCACAGTTTAAAAGAAAGAAAAAGTTTTGTGCTAGTGTTATAAATAGCAAATGGTTAGATAAACATTAAAAAAAGCATGTGTTCAAAAAAAAGCAAAATGCTCAAGTAGTAAGGGTTGAAGTATTACACAAAAACAAGCTATAGAACTAGATATGTAATTGTTAGCAAGGGCATTACAAAATAACTATTATTAATTCATTCTGTAAACTGTTGTTTAAAGGACAATCACTGGGGGGGTTTAAGTGATTATATTCACTTACCTGTTACCCCAGGCCAATGCTTCTATCAGCAGAAAACTGCCCCTGCACTGGGTTCTTCCAGTGAGCACCACAGAGCGACCCTCTTCCTGGTTCTTCCTGCCAAACAAAAAAGCCAGGGCAGTTTTCTGCTAACAGGAGCACCGGCCTGGGGTATGAGGCTATTTTTGGCACCCCCAAGTGATTGTGACTTTCTTCTCCTCCTTCTCTGTACATAGACTGCTAATTTAATCCAAGGTACCCTTTATCAAGCCTTTTTTCAATATATAAGCAGATCTTAATGTGTATGGCCAGTTTTAGTTCCAAATGGAAAAATAAAACACTGCCTTCCCAATACCCAAATTGAATTCTCATATATTCAGACAGGGCATGACATAAGAGTAAAAACTGATTAACTTGTTTTCTTAATCAGTTAACTCATAATGTTGCAAATATTACCTTACCTGCTCCTCATTTTATCTTTATTTAACTGCCCTACCAGGCTAGTTGATTTAATGTAACGATGACGGTGCAGCTCATCACTAAATGCATATTCAGCTTTTTACTATGAAGCTCCAGTCACAGATCACTAAGCCCCTCCACCTGAAGTAAGGGTTCTTCCAATGATTCAGCAGCAGATACCTATTAAAAAAGAATAAAAACAAATGCATTTTGTGTCAGCACTTGCAAAATTATCATATTATACTATTCTGAAGTACCGTAAAATGCTCTCACAGCTCAAAAATTACAAAAACTAATTACATTATTTTTAATCATCAACAAAATGACATTTACTGCACTATATCTCCCACCTTCTCTTGCATACAAAAATATAGTTCCAGAATATAAAATCTAGGAAACATCTGAGTAAACTGATACCACATATTCACAAATGCAAAAAGTGCATAACATTTTTCGTACGATGTTATCTGTGTGACTGTGGCCAGCTTAAAAGGTTGTTAAAACAAATAAAATGTTAGTACTCTAATGACAGTTCATTGCTCTTCATTATAGACTTGCTGCTGACTGAACAGAGATCATATAGCGAGTGTCTTGAAAGCAAGCTTAAGATGTTCACTTATGATAACCTCATGCTACACCAAATTGCATTAAATATCTTTCTACAATCTGCCAGGATCAGCAGGCTTGGCATTAAAAGTGTGGGGAAAATGGCCTTATCTTGCACTACCAAGCCTTATTAATCTTCTACCATTACTGAAACAGCAGAAGGCCTGTTTAACTCTTTTACAGTAACATTCTTAGGTGGTAAAATGTCTATATCCAGGATGATGACCTCCTACTAGTTCCATTAAAACAACAATGTATGCTTAATTCTAATTAATTTCCATTCACTCAGTTGGATCATTCCTTAGATAACCTAACAGTTAGGTCTCAAGTTATATTGTGCATGTCGGTGAATGGAAATAAATGGGGAAAAAAGATGGGTGGTAATCTAAATGTGTAAATGCAAATTAAATTGTCTTGTACAAACAAAAAGGTCAGTTTTAAATGTATATGAATTAAAGTAATAATACAAACTCTTCTGCTATCTGTGTTTAAATAACAGGTATTCACTTCCTATATATCAATGTTGGTATGTTCTGTTTATTTCCGATACAAATAAATTAAAGCCATACACCTAGAAAGCTGAATAATTAACAAAGGGCTATTATTATACTGGAAAGAGTAACTAAAATACAATAAACATACTTTTACAGTTAAAATAGAAGCTCTATGAATTTTAACTAAGCTCATAAAGCATATGGAATATATGAATTATGAAGAAGGCTTGACTACAGATTGTCTACACATGGCTGGAAAATATGGGCTTATGTTTAGATCAGGCATGTCCAAAGTGCAGCCCGGGGGCCAATTGCGGCCCTTTTTCAAATTTACACCGACCCTCAGCCTCCATCATGAAATTAATAATAATGAGGCCCCCCAGCACAGTGCGATCAGGAATCCCATAGCAGTAATATTAAGGCACATTAGTGAAATGATCTGCCACTTGGTCTATACTGCTGCCTGTGTGCTGAAGGTGTTAGTAATAGACACGTACTGGCACGTAGAGACTCGCCGCTCTCGCATACTTCATTAGGGCTAAAGGTGTCAATAGACGTACTGATGTGCCAGTACAGTAAACTAAAGAAGTATGGTGTCACTATGTGCCAGTATGTGTCTATTGCTAACAACTTCAGCACACAGGCAGCAGTATAGACCAAGTGGCAGATCATTTCACTAATTACTGCTACGATTACTTGATTCCTGTAATTTAATGTTAATGGTTCAAACAATGTCGGGCTGAATGGTCGGCCCCCACACATTTTCACCTCACCAAATATGGCCCTCATTGCAAAAAGTTTGGGAACCCCTGGTTTAGATTAACCAAATATGCTATTGCCCCATTTATAAACTTTATTATATTCCCTTTCAGTACTGCCCTGAAGAAGGTCTTTCGTGGGTTCCAAAGACAGCATGTTAAAGGATGCTCTTGCATTGCAAGTAATAGCTGTCTGCCCATGTAGCTAGGATTAATTGCTGTGTCCTGTAAGTGAGGACCATACTGTGAAACATGGAGTGTGTATTCTACACCATAAAGAATTAACTGGCTTACACCCACAGCTGCTGACCTCCTGTGAGTAAATGCCCCCCCCAGTGCATCAATGAAAATTAAAATTTTCAAGAAGCATCCCTGATAAAAGACTGCAATAAAATGTGTGCAACATTACAATTAGGGCCTTAAATGGATACTGTCCCTGTTTATTCAAAATGAATCCATTAATAATGCTGCTCCAGCAGAATTCTGCACTGAAATCCATTTCTCAAAAGAGCAAACAGATTTTTTTATATTTAATTTTGAAATCTGACATGGGGCTAGACATTTTGTCAATTTCCCAGCTGCCCCAAGTCATGTGACTTGTGCTCTGATAAACTTCAATCACTCTTTACTGCAAGTTGGAGTGATATCACCCCCTCCCTCCCCCCCCCAGCAGCCAAACAAAATAACAATGGGAAGGTAACCAGATAACAGCTCCCTAACACAAGATAACAGCTGCCTGGTAGATCTAAGAACAGCACTCAATAGTAAAAACCCATGTCCCACTAAGACACATTCAGTTACATTAAGGAAAAACAGCAGCCTGGCAGAAAGCATTTCTCTCCTAAAGTGCAGGCACAAGTCACATGACCAGGGGCAGCTGGGAAATTGACAAAATGTCTAGCCCCATGTCAGATTTCAAAATTGAATATAAAAAAATCTGTTTGCTCTTTTGAGAAATGGATTTCAGTGCAGTATTCTGCTGGAGTAGCACTGCTAACTGATTCATTTTGAAATCACCTGTTGATCAGATATTCGCCTGGTTTTATTACCCAGGAGCCAGAGTTAGCATATGCTAGTGCTGAATGGCTTGCAGAACAGCAATGCAATGTCAGCTCTGCATGATGACAATACAAGAACGGAGAGGCTTAATTAGCAGCACGATTAAATAGTGGGTACCTTTCTACAAATATGTAACTTTTGGATTATAAAAGACAATAGCCCTACAATACTAAACTGTACAAGCAAATACAATTATATAAAATAAATAAAATTAGATTTCGAAAGCCTTGAGGCCCCATTATTTTACATGTAACTCCTCAGTGACTTCCAATGATATAAAATTACAGTGCTGGTGTAGAAGCATCAATACACATAAACATACACTATTTACTCTTGGTGATTACACAACACTTGCTTTGTTTTGCTTGTGTCTGCAATCAATGTCCACGCATAAAACTAAAGGTCTGCGATAATTCCCCCGAATTCAGCAGGTAAATCCAACTCCATAAAGCTTTCATGTTTATCTCATCCTACTGGGAGAAAGTTGCCATTCTTCTTTTAATAATTCTAGCCAGCATTAATCAGTCATTGTACATTAGAAGCAGCAGCTGGAGTGTTCTGAGTGATAATGAAACCTACAACAAGCCATCTTCAGCTGTCTTTCCTAGACAATAAGGGAATTAAAATTTCAATTTAAATGCAGAGGTCTAAAACACGCTTCAGTGGCAAAATTACCTCAATTAATGTGAGCAGAATATAAAGAGGAATAACTGCAGTAAAGGTGGTGCAGAAAGTTCAGAGTAGTATCAGTTAATGGACCGGGGCCCTAAAAAGATATTTATATAAATATATAAAGGTAAGGAATCCCTTGAAACTTAAAGGAACCGTAACATCAAAAAGTTAAAGTGCTTTTTAAAGTAATACAAATATAATGCAGTGTTGCTCTGCACTGGTAAATCTGCTGTGCTTGCTTCAGAAACACTACTATTGTTTATATAAATAAGCTGCTGTATAGCAATGGGGGCAGCCATTCAAAGGAGAAAATGCTCAAGTTACACAGCAGATAGCAGAAGCTCTTTTTAACATAATGGTGTTATCTGTTATCCACTATTTAACCTGTGCCATATAGCCTTTTTCAATTTCCACCATTGCTACATAGCAGCTTTTTAATATCCTCAAAGATAGCTACCAGCATAGGGCTTATGGTGTTTTTGAGGCAGTAAAATATTCTATTATATCATATTCTAAGGCGTAAACATGTGGTTGTGTGGTTCCATTTCCTTTATTAAAATTAAAAGAGAATGAAAGGCTCCCAGCCACCCCACATTCCCTGCAACAGTTGCACAGTGTGTGTTGGCAGTCACCATCTTGCTCTGCTGAAGGTCCTTTCTGTTGAAGTTTGCCACCGAAGCATGGGCAATTAAAGCCTATCCAGACCTGGCTTCAACTGTGCATGCACCCTGCTGCTGATCTAACATTAAAAGACCTGAGGTGCCATGCATTTTTTGAGAAGGTACACTAAGAAAAAACATTTTGAAACTAACCGGTAGTGTGGAGCAGGAGGCTGTGTAAATTAAACAGTTACAAAGAAATGAAAAAAAAGGAACTTTGTGTTGTTTCTCCAAAAATACACTAAACCATTACATTCCTTTTTTTTGGCTCTTGAAATAAAATAATTTAGTATGCAACCGAGAAAATCCCTATAATCACTTCAACCCTTTAAAGCACATGAGAAATCTGTATGGTGCACTGGAATGTCACTAATCCAATAAAACAGAGCTGAATATTGCTGTTCTGTGAAATGAACAGAAAGACTTAATTAAAGTTTAGACACTGTGCTTACCCAAACCTATCATATATTGATCACGCTTTCCTTTAAAAATACATTTAATTAAAAAATATTGCTAAGCTGTTCTATACATCTACAGAGATTTACCAAATACTCCAGATAATACAACACAATCGAGCAACAAGATTGCCTCTACATTTGTGGGGTTATTTATCAAAATCCAAATTTTTCTGATACTTTTATTTAAAAAAAGTCAGAGCATCCACAATTTAACCTTATTTATTATTAAAAAAAAGTACAATTTAATCGGATTGGGGAAAAACTCGATAAAATCAAGCTAAAATCCGAATTGTATGATTTTTTTTTTAGGATTTTTTTTCCAAATCACTCGCTTTTTTTCAGGCTTTTTCCCAAAAATTTCCATGTATTCAGATTGTTTCCTGAAATATTTGGATTGGCAGCCCACCATCAACCTACTAATAATTATACAAAACTCTGTTTCATATGGTCATAAGTACATGTATGGCAGACTTTCATATCTGCTGCTTTTAGTTAGAAATATTAGAAGTTGGTTATAAAAATCCAAATGACTCATACGGTCTGCTCAAGTCTTGAATTCAAGCTTAATACATACTGTACAGTAACACCAAGGATGTGTGCATGGTTGAGTTTGGTGATAAAGTAGAAACTGGAGCCATTTTAGGAGTTTATTTAAATGACTATTTCATCGCGATACATTTCTTAAGTTAATCATTCAAGTTGGTCTTGCTTTATATATAGTCTTTATATATAGTCAACACACCTCTGCACAATATCAGCTATTTTTAATACAAGGTGTATCACTCTGTGATGAAATATAAACATGTCTATTGTATATAATATGAAATATGCTATTGTACAAATATAATTACCGTATATACTCGAGTATAAGCCGACCCGAGTATAAGCCGAGGTACCTAATTTTACCTACGAAAACTGGGAAAACTTATTGACTCTAGTATAAGCCTAGACACAACTACAGCCCTGTCTCCCAGCAGCGCACATTCTGCCAAATCGACCCCCCCAGCGATCAACCGGACTTCTTTGCAAAGTTGATGGTGACAGAGAATTGCCAAACGGATTACTGTGTGCATTGTCCCACTATCCCACTACCATGTGCAGAGGGTGCTGTGTGATATTGCCATCACTGTTAATCTTTTGTATAACCAACAGAGGGCGCTGTGTGATATTGCCACCACTGTTAATCCTTCATATAACCAACAGAGGGCGCTGTGTGATATTGCAGTCACTGTTATTCTTTCATATAACAACAGAGGGTTCTGTGTGATATTGCAGTCACTGTTATTCTTTCATATAACAACAGAGGGTGCTGTGTGATATTGCCATCACTGTTAATCCTTCATATAACCAACAGAGGGCGCTGTGTGATATTGCAGTCACTGTTATTCTTTCATATAACCAACAGATGGTGCTGTGTGATATTGCAGTCACTGTTATTCTTTCATATAACCAACAGATGGCACTCTGTGATTTTGCAGTCACTGTTATTCTTTTATATAACCAACAGAGGGCGCACTGTTATTCTTTCATATAACCAACAGAGGGTGCTGTGTGATATTGCAGTCCCTGTCATTCTTTCATATAACCAACAGATGGCGCTGTGTGATATTGCAGTCACTGTTATTCTTTCATATAACCTACAGAGGGCGCACTGTTATTCTTTCATATAACCAACAGAGGGCATTGTGGGATATTGCAGTCTCTCCCCAAGTGAACTGTTGGTATAGGAATGATTAAAAGTGACTGCAATCTCAGCTACTCCGGTTGGGTACCGCTGACCTGAGTATAAGCCGAGGTAGACTTTTTCAGCACATTTTGGATGCTGAAAAACTCGGCTTATACTCTATACGGTATAGCAATATTGGGTAGAATATTTACCTGCATGTTGGTGGCTCTGAGGTAATATTTGCTAGCCATACACTGTTCAAGTTTCTGTGGCACTTGCTTGATGTTCTCAATTTCATCCAAGAGGTTCAAGACATGCTTGTGTTCAATGCCCTCAATCCACAACTTTCTTAATTCCTCTCACTTGCAATGAAGTAGCATCTTACAGGACAAGAGGTTTTCTTTCACCTAGGGATATATGATTGTTAAGAAGTATTTGAAAAAAAATAATGTCATGTTGTGGGCAGGAGGGTGTGTGATGAAAGAAGAAGGAAGTCAATCTCGAAGTGGTGGTCGCTGGAAGAACCCCCAGACCGGTGCAGTTTTCTTCTGATAGACACAGCGGCCCGGGGTGTGAGGTAAGAATATATAATCACTTGGGGTGCCTTACTTTTAAGATGCCAACACTATATAAATATAGGATAATAATTTGTATATAAAATCTCAAAAACTTTCAGTATGTTCACAAAATAAATAATGTTCAATAAAATGAAAGTCAGTTTACCTGCTTGATCTTATTGCATGAATTGGTAATGCGTTCAGTTATGCTCTGGTAAGTACAAATAGCAGTAGTCCATTCAGTGAAGTGCTGCTCAATTTTTTCATTCAAGTCACGGTCACACTTTTCATAAGCCTCCTCCAGACATCCTTTCTCAGTCTCCCTGTCCTCCACATCATCACTGGTTGAAAGTGTTCTGGAACAAACCCAAATGATCAGCAAACAAGTAAGTACACAGTACAAGATACTGTAGATCCTACTCCTCGTCCAAGGCAGAGCTGTAATGAAATATTTCAAAAACTTTCCTTGCAATGGAGCACAGGTGGCTTTGCCAGCAAGTAAACACAGGCCTAACTAGATAGGCACTCGTGACAAAGTCCAATTAAATCATTACTGTCTACAACAAACAAAAATTAATGTTTTTTGGCAGTTTATAGATGGAACGGAAATGAGAATTGCCGTGTTTAACAAAATGAGTATTGCAACGTTCCCTAATCTATGATAATCGATGATAATTGCACATTCAGATGAATACATATTTTCGCTTTTTTAAAATGCAACAAAGATGCCAAGCAAGCATTCTTTAAAATTCCTATTTATGATAAACTCTCAGAAACCAATTCATAAGCAGCCAGTTTCTAGTCATTTACTGAGACATACAGTATTTCATCTGCATTTATTTCTCTGAACTAAAGTATAGTTTTGCTCTAAATGCAATATAGAAGTAAATTATATAAATAGCAGCTAAACCACTATTATGCAAACATATATTATGCTTCTTCTCACAGGAAAAGCCAAAGTTGTAATACATATGGTTATGTAGATTTTGGCTGGATTTCAGTTTTATGAATTCTACATAGTAAACTTTATATACAACAATTTGCCAGCTGGCCTAAAAGTGCCACCTTGCTGATACTGCAAATTGTATTGTTTTGTGTTTCTCATTTTTTTCAATGCTGCTCCTTAAGAGTCACTTACAAATTCCCCTCTCACAAGTGGTAGAGCAGTAAGGGTGAAGAACAGGGTCAGACTGGGCCAGTGGGACATCAGGAAAATAATGGTGGGCCAAGCCAACCCAGACCCACTCCCCAGTGTCCCTGCCAAAAACTGTGGTTGCTCGTACTCCCCGACCTCCTCCCGATAGCTGGCCGAAGGACAGAAGTGAAAAGGGACGCTCGGCGGGGGATGGTCGCAGTCTCTGGGTGAGCTCAAGACTGTGGTGGGGAACGGGGTATGGGGGTCAGTGAGATGGCAGCCCCAGTGGGCCCTGGACCCCCCACTCTGACCCTGGTGCAGAGTCACATCACTTAGTGCTAATTTACTCAGCACCTGTGTCTAGGGCATAGAAAGAAAGAAAGTAAAAACAGAGATCTGCAAGCCTGAGCCTGGAAAGAAATATACTGTATGTGGACCAACACGTGAAAAGATGTACTCTGTTTATAAGCTGGCTTTAAATGAGAACTCAACCCCTCCTAATAAAAACCACTACCCCCCTCCCTGCTCTCCCCCCACATAGACAGCACCTATAAATGCTCCTAATCCTTTACTCACCTAGAAGCGCAGAGTAAGAGCAGCAGAGCTCATGGGCGCCATCTTCTGGCTCTTCGGATTTCTTCGGGTCCTCTCCCTTCAGCAATTTCTGTCACTTTTGTCACATACGCAGTTGCTATGAACAGGAAGATGATTCCAACTGCGCATGTGCCAGTACAGCGATCTCTTCCCAAAGAAATCCGAAGAGCTCTGTTGCACTTACTCTGCACCTATAGACGAGTAAAGGATTAGGGGCACTTATTGGTGTTATCAGCTATGTGGGGGTGAGCAGGGAGGGGGGACTATGTAGGGTACTGGGTAGGGGTTTTTATTAGAGTTCTTCTTTAAATTCTATTTAATCTTTTATGGGCCTAGGTAATCATTCATAGATTCGGTTTGGGGTTCTGCCAGGATTCGGCCTTTTTCAGCAGGATTCGGATTCGGCCGAATCCTTCTGCCCCGCCGAACCGAATCCTAATTTGCATATGCAAATTAGGGTTGGAGACGGAAATCACATGACTTTTTGTCACAAAACAGGGAAGTAAAAAATGTTTTTCCCTTCCTGCCCCTAATTTGCAAATGCAAATTAGGATTCGGGTTCGGTATTCGGCCGAATCCTTCATGAAGGATGCGGGGGTTCGGCCGAATACAAAATAGTGGATTCGGTGCATCCCTACCTTTTATATCTACTTTCTTGTGTGTGTTTGTTTGCATGGCTGCAAGGCCTCTCTGTCAGTCACATGCACAACCTAAACCAACAAATGATTTATGTAGGACCGTATGAAGTGCAGACTAATCGGAATAGACTATTTACAGGCAGAACCATGGCAAAATATATATCTGATTAGTAATTTAAAACGTTTTATGTCACGAATAATAACATTCACAGAGGACAAATAGCAATTTTTGGGAAAATCAGGACAACATTTTTCTGTAAAATCCAGGAAAACATAACCTTAAATCAGAGAAACACAACAATTAAATGCATTATAAATTGGTGGGAACACAAATATAAAATGTAAAATGCAGGAAAACTTAAAATTGAGGTTTCCCTGTAATTAATTTCAGAGTTATTCTGATTGGAGTAAGCAATAATAATGAGTTTACAATTCTGTTTCCTTTTCCAGAAGAGAAAAAAAAAATAGGAAATACCAACAATTTAAGCACAACATTAGGGACATTTCTTGTACAAATATTTGAGTTCCAAAAGAATCAGAGGCACTTCCTGTATACACTTTATTCTACACCAATATAGAACAGACGAAAGAACCAACAGTTTAATAATCTGCATCTAGAAAAAATATAAATATATTTTTTTAACATTTATAGATATGTTTCAGAAACAGCAAATATAATTTACTGTATGTTGCTGCTTATAAAATGACATTGTAACCAAGAATCTCATCTTTGACCATTCTTTTTACAGAACAACGATAATCTGCCTATTCGTTGTACTTCTGCTACAGTAACTGTTTGGAGGATATTCATTAGCTTTCTCTTAGATGTCAGCTACAGTTAAGAGCGCAAAGTAAAAACTGTGCTCTTATCTACAGTAAGAAATGACTCACTAAACAGCTTGTTAAAATGACTTGCAAAGGTTACTATAGCAAGTTGTGTTTTCATTGATTTGCATTTCCCTAATGAATATCTAATCTTGGCAAACAAATGAAGTAGTAGGTGCTGTGCTATGTTTGTTAGAAGGATATTTGCCACTAGAAATAATGATTCAAGAATAAACCACTATTTAAAACTAATTAAAATGGATACAAACATCTTTAAATTCCCTTTTTAAATATATTCAATAGTGCTACACTTTTTATTGTTGTTACTGAATATATCCTGTTTTGGCACATGGGATGATTTAGGCACTTTGGACCCATCTGTGGCCTACTAAAATAACTGTGGGCAAAGTACCCCACATCCCCCTCTACTGCCCCTTATGAGAATCTTCTAAAAGTTCTTGTTCAGAGTTTAACATTCAGTTCTCACATGAAAATGTGCAGGTTCTCATGTGAAAATTGCTATTTGAGTGGAAGGTTTTGCACACAGACTGAAAATTTGCATTTATCATTTTACTGCATTAAACATATAAAGGAGATCTGCATACTGACTGTTAAGTGATACAGAGCTAGGGTATATAGCTTACTTTTACAATGGTTACTGCTGAAAACATGCTGCAGAATTTTCTCAAGACTAATTACAGAGCATGTAGCAGGAATCCTACAGATAAGCCAGAAAGACTGCCATAGAAAGAGAAACATTACAAGCACGGAACTGCTCATTTACCAATAGATATCCACAAGCAGTGGCAGGTCAAGGGCACATATTACCGAGAGATGCTAGGCAGAGAAAAAGGAACCCAACATAAAAGCTAACTAGCAAGGACAAAAGATACAGTTTCAATATGTGGTCAGATGGAGACCATAATCAACTATCTCCATTCACCCAACCCCAGATTATAATTATAAGGATGCAGTTAATAACAATAAAAACCTGGATGGAATGTAGGCTGTTCAAACCACATTAAAGTGCTATCATCATCACACAAGTTTTGTCCAAATGAGTTTTTGTCCATGATTCACACAAGTTTTGTCCAAATGTTGCCTAAAGAATAGTTAACTTAGGAGTAACCATTTTTATCTAAAACTATATTAATAGTAAAGTGGTGCAAATTACATGCAAATTGAAATTAATACGAAACATTAATAACTGTCTAAAAACTTTAACAATATGCTGTACACAGGGGAAGGCTCGTAGTTTTGAAGGCCAGTGCAATTAAATGATTCAATACACATTTAGGGGCACATTTACTAAGCTTGAGTGAAGGATTAGAATAAAAAATACTTCATATTTGAAGTATTTTTTTTGGCTACTTCGACCATCGAATTGGCTACTTCAACTTTCGACTACGACTTTGAATCGAACGATTCCAACTAGAAATCGTTCGACTATTCGACCATTCGATATTCGAAGTACTGTCTCTTTAAAAAAAACTTCGACCACCTACTTCGCCACCTAAAACCTACCGAGCACCAATGTTAGCCTATGGGGAAGGTCCCCATAGGCTTTCCAAGCAATTTCTGATGAAGGGAAATCGTGCGATCGATGGATTAAAAGATTTAATCGTTCGATCGAACGAATTGCGGTAAATCCTTCAACTTCGATATTCGAAGTCGAAGAATTTAACTTCGATGGTCGAATATTGAGGGTTAATTAACCCTCGATATTCAACCCATAGTAAATTTGCCCCTTATAGTACAAATACCCCACAGGCAGCTGGCATAAATTGAGACAGTAGTGTTAGAGAGGTAGAAGTATGGAGTGTTACTGAAACAGCTTGGTTCTGCAGAGAGATCAATTTTGAGGGGACCAATGAGACAGCCTGCATCTACAATGAAACTGTGAATGGGTGTATATGAAAGTGAGTCAGAGTGGATCTGCAGTGAGAGTATTAGCAGGTGGATTAATGTCAGTGTGCTTAACTGTTAAAATAAAATAGACGTGGGGCAAGTAAGATAGTAAGAGTAGAGTGCCAGTTTGCACATATATGGGGCAATGTAATAAAAGTCAGTAATGGAAAAAATATTTTGCCTTAGCAAGTTACGACAGCCAATAGAATGAGAACGCTGTGAGAATGTTATCCAATGTTTGTTTGTGTTCAAACTTTCATAACTTGCCAAATTTTGTAAAATAAAAGGAAGGGGTGTGGCCACACAATGGGTGTGGTCAAAATTTTTCGCCCGCCAAATCTATTTGTCCCTCTTTCTATTTTCAAAATTTTGGGAGGTAGTCTTAAATATTGATGTTAACTGTTCTAAACCCAAGTTTGCAGAGACGGATCTTATACAAAGTTTTCGGGAATTAAAAGACTTTAAATTCTGGTATAAAAAATTGAATTTTGGGTCTTACTAGGATCAGTGTTTTACTGCCCCTGGTAACATGTGGGCCTGCCACCTGAGGCGTGTTTCTCAACTTGCCTCATGGCAGGGGCCCCCCTGTCTAACCCCTGCAAATAAAGAGGAAAGTGATAGGACATGTGGGCGGGGCTATGTCAATCAGGGGAGATCCTGCCCGGTTTTCCTATTTTTGAAAACCGGGCATACTGCCCCGGGTAGCCCTTCTGAAAAACGGAATGTCTGGGTCAAATCTGCACAGGTGGCAACCCTCCATCAAGTTCAACCCCTCCAGATGATATTCTGGCGAGCCACTGGGGGGATTTAGCACTCATGTTGGCCAGTTTCCTGAAGAGACTTACAATTTAACTCTTCCTGCAACACAGTTACCTCCTCCTGTCTCATTAACAACATGTGCTGTTGATTCAGCAATCTAGGCCCTCTATAAGTAGGGTCGCACTGGGCCAGTGTGACCCTTTTTTGTACCTAAGAGGGAGGTGGGGAGTGCTTATGAATGCAGTAGGAATCACGGGAAATAGTGGGTTGGAAAAGGTGGTTTATAAAATTGAAAAACTATAAGGTCAAGCAAACCAAGGTTTAAAAAAAATTCCCCTTAAAAGTGCGCCCCCCCGATTGCGCTGTAGGCGGGCGCCTACTCTGCCTACCCGGCCCTGCCCTTGTCCCCTGCCTGGTTTCCTGCTTGCTGGTCACTCACTGGAGTCCAGACCTGACATTTACCTTCAAACAATTCTCTCTGAGACAAACAATCATGAGGTTGTTGCTTATATGGTACCTTCTCTGCTAGATCTCCAAATGGCTTTGTGCGCCCTGCTATAGTTATATTGCAATCCTGTTTCTATAATTGCATTGTAAGAATATGACACGACCACTGTCAAGATTTCGTGATTATATAGTTCTGAGCAACAAACGTTTCTTGAAACAAGTCTCTTCCATCTTTTCCATAGGCACCCACTGCATTCTGCCAACTGATGTGTTTTTCACCAAGTCAAGCAAACAACTGTGCGCATGCTCACTTCACACTCTGATACAGTATGACTAATTGGTCCATGGCTCTCTGGAGAACGATGACGGTGCACTCCTGTTGTCAGGGACTCTTGGCGCAAAACCTTTAGAGAAGCGTTCTAAAAAATATATTCCTCAAAAAAACAAAAGGCTGTTTAAAGAATGTATACATAGCAGATGGTGACAGTTTCTTTTTTTCAGATATACACAGAATATTTCGGCCTCAGTAAACCCCTGTGTATAGAATCCCTAATCCATTTTTCAGTGCCAGAAACAGTAGAAGAAAAGATGATTTATCTTGGGTCACAAAGAACTAACAAGGGAATTAAAGCATAATTCTTAGCCACAGGCTCAGACCTTGTGTAGTTTAACTCACTTTACTCACAGTGGATGTATGCTCCAAAAGATTACTATCACTGTTAGGTTTTTTACAGTGAGAGCTGTGAAGATGTGGGATTTTCTCCCTGAATCAGTTGTACAGGCTGATACATTAGATAGCTTTAAGAAGGGGTTGGATTGCTTTTTAGCAAGTGAGGGAATACATGTTTATGGAAGATAGCCATTTTGGAGTCAGGAAGGATTTTTTCCCCCTCTGAGGCAAATTGGAGAGGCCTTCAGATGGGTTTTTTTACTTTCTCTGGATCAACTGGCAGTTAGGCAGGTTAAAAAAAAAAAAAAAAGTAGAAAGGTTGAAATTGATGGACGTGTGTCTTTTTTTCAATCTACAGTAACTTACTATGTTACTATGTTACAAGTATTAGCAACAAATCCCCTAAAGAATTATACAGAAGTGATCAAAACATGGCTCAGCTAATTGGCAACCTACAGTACTACATGCAGTAATAACATGATAATAACATTTATTTTGGTTTTTAAGGACTGAGACTTAACAGAGTGACATCTTTTGTGTGACATATTTCTTCTTAATATGACTGCATTAGATACCTCTGCAAAGCAGAATGTGTATTTGAATTTTGTGGGACTTTTTTGTCCATTATAAGGCATCATTCAAACAGTAGACTTTCTCGAAAATTTGGGGATTCAGTATCGGTTTAGGTCAGAGCCATTATATAATTGACGTTGAATGTGTAGTGTATAGTACTAAAGGTCTTTTTTCCTGTAGGATTTTAGGAGCCTCAGAATCATTGACCAGAAGCCATGGGATTGTACTTCTTGAAAAACAGAAAGCATCATCATCAGTTTTTTATTTTGCACATACTATCTATTTACCCAGTTTTATTTTTATACTGAACTGTTTCTTTAAGATGATTATAAATGAATCATTGATATCTTACATTTGACACTGTCACTTGGTGAGAAATAGTGGAAACTGTTCAAAGTAGTTGTGTTGTTGACATTGCAAAGAAAGGAAAACTTGTAAAGAACTTTGATTCTTGAGTCTGGTGAACCAGAGAAGAACCATAGTGCTTGACTGTCCAACAAGCAGTTTAAAACGTGACATGAAAATGTTCCTGTTGCTTAGTAACAAATTCTGCAGCCTGCTCCTATAGAAACTAATGCAACAGGTACTTTAAGTAAAACAGTGTTCAGGCTTTGTATAGTTAGCATTTGTAAGTTGCCTTTTTACATTTATGTTGCATTTATAGTTTATATGTAATTCCTATAAACATGTACTTTGCAGAGACATAGGAAAGTGCCACTTACTGCAATTAAACTTTGGAAATAGAGGAAAAAAACACGGCAATGGTTCGTGGCCAAAGTATATCGTTTTTTGATAGAATTTCAAATTCATTTTTTTTGGGTGTTTATGGGAATTTTTACAAACTCCCATGAACTCTAAATTCGACTCTTGATAAATCTGCCCCTTAATCATAGGCTTGCATAGGCAAGCCATGCTGTCCAGCATTTTAAATGTAGCGAACTAATTATTTACTATACTGTACTACAGGTATATAGCCCAACGCAACCACAAGCATTTAGCAGTAAAGATCTGTGTTTCCAAAGATGCAGTAACTCCCCATATTCTTTTCTGCTGATTCCCTGCACATGCTCTGTGCTGATGTCAGTTACTGAGCTTAGGGACCCACTCAAAATATACAGTATACATAGAATATAAATGTCACAATGTAAGGCTGATTAGTAATTTATATGGATAATTACTACATGGCAGCACAAAAACCAAAGCAATTAGCATCAGAATTTAATAATCAGCCTTGTAGCATCAGCATATATTACAGAAAACCTCATTTTCTGTTTGATAATTTGCGACAACCCCTAAGCTTAGCTTCTCAACAGCTGCTCAGAGCCCACTGAGCATGTGAGTGTCGCAGACACTTTCCAAGATGGTGACCCCCTGTGACAAATTTGAAGTCCTGGATCATTGCTGCTATTGAGAAGCAGACACATAAGGCTGGTGCAATATTCAGTATAGAAAACATGGCATTTTTAGCCCTATTCATTTTTAGGGTTTACTTCTCCTTTAAGGCTATGGACGCACAGGCTGTTTTCAGAGGCAGATCAGCATCTGTTGTCAGCCTGAGTAATTATGGAGGCTGAGAGAAGCAGTTCAGTGACCCTGCTCCATTGATTTGAATCTGATCAGCCTGTATGCGGTCACACACGAGCTGATATCAGCCCAATTAAGCAGGCTGAAAACAGCCTGTGTGTCCATAGCCTCATATCCAGCACAAAAAAAGTCTATAGAGCAAGCTTAGAGGGCCACATCCATCCCACAGATCTGCAGTTAAATAGTAGATGAATGATAATGATTGTAAAGTCTATATTTACCATGCAAACTCCACAATATTCCACAGAATTAGTTGGTCCTCCTAATACTGGGTGCCATGCATCATTTTTGGTAAAAAGTGTGCAAGTTGTAATCACATTTTGCTGGTATTAATGGTAATGCATAGAATATCAGTGCAGTGATGCTGCATGTGAAGATGAAAAGCACAAAGAGAATTCTGGAGGTAACACCACCTTCAAGATGTGTTGTCATTCCAGGACTCTTGTATCCATGTGCAATCCATGTGCAATAAAACAAGCAAGATTAATGCATGTTAAATGGCACTGTTAGGGCCATACTGGTACCTTTCACAATGAAATAATGGCATTTAGATGAGAAATAGTATAATTTTGATTACTAGTATTTTGTAAAGTGGAAGTCCACATTTTTTATTCATTATTAAAAAAAAACAAGAAAAAATAATAGAACTGAAAGTAAGATTGACAGGATTTACTTTTTTAGAGCTTTATAAATAGGGCCTTACATATCTCTAGAACTGTAAGAAAAAAAAAGGAATATAGACTACTGGGAAACCAATCATTAACCATCCACTACAGTGATGGAATACCTATAGCAGAGACATTTCTCCTTTTATCCCTTCCATTACTTCTTTTCTGCTTGTAGCAAATAATAGGGCAAACAGTGTTCAACGCTATTTCAGTATTCTTGTTCTCCTACTAGAAGCATAATGTAATCCCTTTCGGTGTGCACATGAGAAATGTAAGTGATTATTGTGTTGCTTTTCCAGTATGTGCAGAAAGGCCATAGACTAAAAATACGGCCACTGGGAAGCTGGAAATATCAAAAGCTCAGAGGCTATAGCTGAAAGTGTGATATCCGTGGGAAATTGTGCTGGTAGCTGTTTGGGGATCAGTGCACCCCCTGCTGTGAGTCTGAATGGATGAAAATCCACTTAGTCCTATTCTTACAATATAGAACAGCAAATCCTGTTATTGTGTTCTTAACAAATGTGTTCTAGAATACATGGGTTGAAAAAATCCAGGACAGATGTAGGTATATCCAGTAGCACAATGCTTGGCTTAATATACAAGCTAAGATTGAAATATTACAGTTATATGTTGCTTTTACTTTATTCATTATTTTTTTTATTGAAAATCCAGTTTCTGTGGTTTCTCTTTTATTATCCTGTTATTGAACCATGTACACCCAGTGTATTATAAGTTAGTAAAGATAATGTGGTATCTAAATGTGGTATCTAATGTGAGCAATAAATCTGTTTGGTTAGGCATAAAAGCCTTGTACTCCACTATTCTATATTGAATATACTTCACAATCAACTTGTATTAAATCTGTACTTGCTTAATGGCAGCTCTCCAGTTATTTGAATTAGGCATTAGCTACACTAAAATGACCTTTTCTGCCCATTACCTGCCATACTTATATAACTTAGAGCACTGTAGCTCTGAACTTCAGCATTGACACCAAATTCTCAGAAAGCCATCTTACATCAATGAATTTTATCTGTATGTGTATTTTTATTGAAAATAATATATTTGCCAAATGGTTCACATAGAGATTCACATACAGTATGAATGACTACTGACATTATGGCGTCCTGTTCATGCCAATAAAAACATCCTATCTAAAACAGTTTTTGACCAAGAAATATAATCAAGGGAAGGAGTATTAGAAGGCATTACTTAGAATCAGTGTCGGACTGGCCCGGCGGGATACCGGGAAAAAACCCGGTGGGCCCCGACCCCTAATGGGCCCCACCCGGGCCAGTCCCCCGTCCCGATCATACTTGAAAGAAAAAAAAGTTTTTCTATGTGCTGCGCAGCGCCAATTGCGCATGCGTGCGGCACCTTTCAGTGAGGAGCGACGCCTACACACAGGTTTTATCTCAGCAGCTACTGTAAATGTGAAAAGTAAGGACTGGCATACGTATGCTGTGCTCTCTTATAAAAACAAGTCTGGATATCTATCTATCTATCTATCCATCTATCTATCTATTGGTGTGTAAACACATAATAATTTATCTTCAATATAGACTTGAAAGTATTTGGCATGTGTACTGACAAATTAAGCAAAAGTCCTGCTTTTCTGAAAAGAAATCATTTTGGTTCTTGATTCCATCCCTTCCTTTTTGTCCAGAGGATTTAATTAGAGTCCTTTCATCCAATATTCATCACATCATCTCTACTGTACAATGCGATCTGCGTTACTGCGTCCCTTTCTCATTTCCTCCTTAATACTGCACCTTTTTAACTATCGTTCCCTGGGACATTGAATTTGGGTCCAAATGTGTGGTTCAATTATGTTCTCCACTGACTCTTGTAATTACAGTTGTTGAGTTGGTATCGTATGGTATCAACAAATCATTGTGGATTTATCTGGGTTGTTTATTTTCTCTGCACTTGGTTTCCCTTGTGTCCCTTGTGTATTTGCCAGAATTTTTTGCAACACAGCAACATAAATGAAGACATTCTAATTCCATCTTAATTGTGTATAAAAGATGAAGAGAATTTGAGATAATCTGGAAAAATATAAAAGAAAACATAGCAGTGTAGCTACTTTACCATTTTAGCTATTGACAGAAGCAAGTGAAAGTTGAATTAAAGTGATGCCCTTACTGGCTAATTATATAATTTTAGGACCAATGTGGTAAGACCCTTCATCTATGGAATGATCAATAGTGCCACATTATTGACATTGTTAGCCACATTAAAACTGCTGTATATTAGCTTAGGTTTAAGGCATTCACCCCACTTTGTTTTTTTTGTTTTTTTTGCTTAATCATTTGGGCACATTGGTCCTGAAAAAATTCCAAGACTTATTATCTGGGTTTGGACAAGGTCCCAGGATATGGACATGGTCCCAGGATAATTTGAGAAACTGTAATCCTGAAGAAATTGAAAGAATAATAAGAAAAGTTAAATACTTCAGAGAAAAAAACAATAATTACATGCAGGAAATTTTCAGGACATTCCAGCCACTGACAAGTGCAATTAAAAATTAATAAATGTTGGCTTTTTCTATCAAAGATTGACCTGACTTTTAATTTTCTTTACCCTGACTTGTGAACCACATTTAAATTATTCTGCCCTTGAAAATATGTACATTGGTTGTGTTTATTAGAAGTCACAAAAAAAGGATTACAGCCACTATCTTTATGGAAGCTCTTTTCACAATTTTCCATTTATGAATAATTTATATAGCTAATGATAAGCGACTCTCTGATAACAGGAGTGCTTATACAGGGTCACTTTTGAAATATAAATGTGTAAATTTCATTTCATTTAGACCCAATATTGGGAACATTTATGTCAGTTTTCTCTCTCAGAAGACTTTTTTTTTCATTTTGCCTTCAAGCTGACAAGTTCTGATTGGTCCCTGTCAGCGAATGGCAGCTAGAGACGAGTGGAACAGATAAATACAGGTGTATGAAGATTTCATTGCAGACAGGCATCTGTTCCTGCACCCAAGAACATGAGGCTGTTTGCGCTTTCAATTACAGAGCAGACAGGCATGGTATTATTCACATTCATTCACTCTTCAAAGCACCATAACAATTACAATATCTTTGCAGGATTTGGCTTTTCACTTGCAATTTGATTATTCTAAAAAAAAAGAACTCTTGTGCCCCCAAAAAATATATAAATCTTCTGTGATTCTTTGCAGAATGTAATATATATGGCCATTTTTCAATGTCTCTTAGCCTTACTTAATTCCTCCTGCAGGCTTCTGGGGTGGTATTAATGTGTAAGGCAAACCATCCAGAAGCCTTTGCAGAAGTGAGAGATGGAATACAGAAGCACCACTACATCAGAGTCAATCTGTCCGGAAAACCCAGAATTTAAACCAATGTCATAAGTTGCCCTTCTCCTGTGTTATATCTTAAACATTAGTAGCAACAAGTCTATACTATTGCTATACATGTAAGATGGCACATACTCTAGTACACTATGACTTTGTGCCGATTACAATACTATCTGATTCTAAGACCAGATTTTCTCTGCAAGACAAATCTGAATTAAATTGTTAGATGGTAAGTACTGTGACTTGTTTCTCCACCAACCTTTCTCCTTTTTTCTTTTTTTTTTCTTTTTGTATTTTGTTTTGAAAAGCATTAAAAATGATTATAAAAAAAAAAAATTGTTAGATGGTGTGTTATAGGCCTATTGACTGATATTGGTCAATTATATTTTTTGATAATACGTATTTCATTGCTCATTTTTCCACTTACCATCAAATATTTCCTAAGATACCTCTATGGTTTATTATACCACATTCTTACCCCTAATAGGCATGTGGGCTATTTTATAAATCTACTGTTGCATATTGCTTTCTAAAGCACACCTAACCATGCATTTGGGACATGCAGAGAAACCATTACTACAGTTTAACTTAAAGCTGTTTTTTCAGTTTCTATTTACTTTTGCAATGGTTTTCTAAACAGATATTTGGTATGAGTTAAACTGGGCACCAAAACAGCATGCCATTAGTCAATACTGAAATCTGGGCAAAATGTGATACAAAGGAATAAAAAATACAACTAAAATATATTGTATAAAATGGCAGAACAACATACCAGATCTCGAGGATGACATATGGGAAGATTCCCTAGAAAAAGTCCCAGAAATAACAATGAGACATTCAAATCAAGTTTATTAACCATTCCTACCTAACGCCCCACAGACTTGCCAAATTGTACCCCCAAATGTACCCCCAAATGTCAGTACCTGCCCCAAAAGCACTTTGCAATCAGGCTCTTTCTTCTGGGAATGTCCGGGCATTCAGCTATTTTGGTCCACAGTAGAGTCCTGTGCGGGTCCATTTTTTGGAACCCATACCCGACCCGTAGTACCTTATCTGCAACCCGGACCCGCGACCTGCTGACCATCAAGAATCAGGAAGTGCTGTCATTGTAAACTGGAAGTGACATCATCGGAAGTAGGCGTGATCAGAAAAAAGGAGTAAAACAGGAAGTGCTGTCATTGTAAACCGGAAGTGACATCATTGGAAATAGACGTGGTCAGAAAAAAAAGTAAAAATCACTATTGAGAACACCAGCGGCCCAACCCGCAAACCCGCAGAACCACCAACCTGCATCTGTACACGCACCCGGAACTTCTACCCGCAACCCGCAGGGTATCACAGGTTTTTGCGAGTAACACGCGGGTACCCAACCCGCTGCAGGACTTTAGTCCACAGTACTGAAATAATGTTTCCCAATTTTCTTTCTCCGAAGATATGTCTGCTGGGGGTGCTAGATGACCTGGGGTTATCATGATAAAATGTTAAAACTTTAAATATAAACTTAAAAAAAAAATTCTGAAGCTACAGAATAAAGATGGATATAAACCGTTGAAAGCTTTAAATGAAAATCAGAACACCTAATTATGCAGAGAGGAAAAAACCCTGATGATATCTGTATGTTCTAGGGATGCACTGAATCCACTATTCTGGGATTTGGCCAAATCCCAAACTGAATCGGAATCCTAATTTACATTTGCAATTAGGCTAAGGAAGTGTTAAAAAGAACCACGCACAGAAAAAAAAAATCACAATTTCTATGTTCATGTGACAAAAAGTCATGCCATTTTAAGGATTCGGTTCAGCAAGGCACTAAGATTCAGCCAAATCTAAATCCTATTAAAAAAAGATGAATCCCAAACCAAATCCTGGATTACATGCATCCCTAATATGTTTCTATTTATATATAGGTTAAAAATAATGTGATTACTGTAAATTACTAATAATGGTGCAGAATGTAATGTGCAGCTATCTGCTATTCCTAGTTGTCCTATGCTGAAATTGCATCTATTCCCTGGTGCTCTGTAGCTGTCTGCCATTGCCTCTCATGTTTCAGAGGAAGGCTGCAGACTCCTTTGCAGTACCCTTTGCACTAAAATCTAGATACTTCAGTCTACGTTCCTGTGATAGAGTTGCTGGGTGTGCTCTTGGATCTTGTTTCTTAGCCCTGTTCCTGCCATGTTTCTAGTTTCTGCCCCTTAGTTTCTGGTCTGTATGTGCTTCCTTTCCCAGCAATGCCTTCCCTTTATTTCTGCCTGTTTTGTGGTTTTGGATCTGTTTTTTTTTAACCTGTCTTTTGACTGCTCTCTTGTTAGACCTAGTCTATACCTAGTCTATACTGTGTTACTAGCTACTCCCTGTAAATACATCTGGCATCCTTGCAGGTGCCTGTGGACTGTTTTTTCACGTTAGAGTAGCTTTAGTAGATCTGATTAATCCACAAAATACAGTAACTTGTATGCACTGAAAATGTCCTTATCTAATGTGCTGTTAGAACAGCTAAGCAACACTGAAATCAGTTTCCATAACATGTCTCTATTACCCCCATGGGCAGACAATGTACTGTTTTTGTCCAACAGCAGTACCTCCAGAAGTTGCCAAATATTTTGTATTCCTCTCTGCCGTGTTTGCAATTTGTCTTTCTTTTGTTATTGGACAATCCCATCCTGTCTTTTTCCTACGGCTACAATTGTAGAAGAAATGTTTTATCGTTTTAAGACAATAATGAGAACTGAATGCAGTAACATATTTTACATGTTGCATGTGCACAAGCCATTTAAGTGATTTACACATTGAGTGCAAGCCACTTGAATACACGTATATGGAAGTAAGGAATGCATTTACATGGTTATTAAATTGCTTACTGTGAAATGTTTCCTAGAAGAAAAAAATCACTTCAACAGCTTTTTATTTATAATTTAAATTTGTTTTTAGAGGAAATCATTATTCATCGCATGAATCCTTGTTCATCATAAATGTATTCTTAAAGCCATTATTACATTTAAACGTATTATCTTCCATTTACAGAGCTCCGGCAATTCTGACAGCTCATTCGAATTCTTTGAGGCAGCAATACTTATTAAATAAATCAAGCATAAATGACAAGAGATGTATACCAGAAGGTAACCGTTCCCTAAGAACTTAATGTCTAATGACTGTGAACTTAAAATTGTAATATTTTATTTGTCCATAGCATGTTTCACTAAGATATGAGCATGCTGTTTCTTATATTTGCTCTGTGTGTATCAAAAACTGGGAAAGACTAAATTCAACTGAATAATCGAACAGAAATTGTTTAACATTAACTTTACAAATTGCTAACTGTAAATGGAACATTAACAAATATAGTGTGAAGTATGCAATTTTACGAAACAAAGCTATGAATGCAACAAATCCAATATTTTAGGATTCCCCCGAATCCCGAATACTTTGTCAAAGATTCAGCTGAATACTGAACCACATCTGAACCCTAATTTGTATATGCAAATCAGAGAACCAAGGAGGAAAGAAAACTTTGGACCACACAGTTTTTAACTTCCTTGTCACTAATTTGGATTCAGTTTCAGCTTGGCCAGGCCTGGAATTCTGAATCTGAATCCTGCCGAAAAAGCAGAACCTGCTGAACCCAATCCTGGCTTTGGTACATCCCTAAACAAAGCATATTTAAAACATAAGGAAGAAGTTAAAATGTAGTCAGAGAGAAATAAGGCCCAGGAAAGAAAGGTGCATGGTAAAAGATCTGTGTGAGAGGTAAACAGCACATCCTAGAAATAATGCCAAAGGTTAGGGATTTGGCAAGCTTGTAGGTGGAGGTCACAACAGGTAGAGAACCCAGAAGCTCAAAATACAGGTGCTTACTGTACAAGAGAACAACATTGGAAGAACAAAATACCCTTTACAAAGCATATATATATAGATAGGCTGAGGCCTAAAGTTAATTACTGATAGGCGAAGAAATAGATTTAAGAAACATAGCAGACACAGATCAATAGGTATAAGATGTCAGAACTAGCACAGACAGACAGACAAAGTCACATTATGATAACAAGAGGGAGATTTATTAAAAAAGGGAGGGCAAAAAAGGGAGTATTTGCATAAAAAACACCATTGGAGTTTTTTTTCATAGATCACAGAAAAAAATGTCTGTATATTTAAACAGCAATGCAGCCTCTAAATAAAAACAACATTAATACATGTTTTACATTAAGCTACTAACAAAGGCCCGTCACTTTAAACACAACAGGAATTGTTTGTCCACATATTGCAATACATTCTAGATGGCTCTGCCACATCCAAAATATCCCTGCCTGGGATTCATTAAGAATCCTAGAATTTCATTAAGCATTTCCTGTTTTTAAAGGTTAAAACTCCCAAATGATTGCTCTTTTTTTTTTGGACACCACAGGAATCACCTGAATTTGGCATAATGGGAGCTACAACAGGGTGCTGACCACTGTTCCTGAATAAACTAAAGAAAATCTTGCAGCTTGCATGCAAACTCCCTTTTCTTTATTATTCATGTGAATTGGTACAATTATCCTATGAGATGTTGCATTATAGCTGGGAAACCATGTTTCAACTTTATCACATGAAAATTATTTCCAGGACATACACTAGGTCCCCGTGGAACAATGCTACAACTGCCCACAATATCTTATTGAGCACATCAAGAAGAAATGAATTGCCACTTGTCAGGCATGGGGCTATGCAGGGTGCAGTTTGCAGTAAGTTCCATCAGTCAGCAGCCCTACAAAATACTGATTGACAGTGAGATCTGCTCCAGTAAATAACTCACTTTGCTGAAAATGAATTCAAGATCCGCTGCTGTTGAAAGCAAACTGGGTTTTGAGGAATTTGGCTTGTAAGTGGTGGAATAGCTGCTACAGCTGCTACAGGGGCTGCTGTTGATCTGTGTTGAAAACCTCTATACCATTATTAAGAGATGTATGATAATGTAATGTCTAGAGATGTACAAGAATGTCATATCTCTTCATGTGCTATTATTAGCAAAACTGTTATAACAAATAAGGCGGCAGATGGGGAGATCTGTCGTCTGCAAAAAATGCCTCTCCATTTGAAATAATTGAAATCGCTAATACTGTGACAAACGTATCATTAAGTGACCTAAAGCTTCCTTCAGATGCAATTTCGGGCAAATTAGTGATAAAAAGTAGCACCAGCCACAAATCTGCCACTGCCCAAAAACTCTCAGAAATGTGTTCAAACTTTCATAACCTGTCAAATGTATTAGTGGGCGTGGCCATAAACAGTCATGGTCAAAAAATTTCATTGCACTATGCGAACCTGATGTTTTAATTCCTCTTTGCATTTTTTACATGTTGGGAGGTATGCCACATTTCCCAAACCACAACAAAGTATAAGCCACCAAATAGCAACTTATTATTAGAAATAAATGCAAAAAACACAGCATTTCACTGCTTACAGGCAATGGCCTTTGTTATGCTTTTATAAAGTGTTAGACTGGCCCACCGGGATACCAGGAAAACTCCAGGTGGGCCCAGGTATCAGTGGGCCCAGGTGTCAGTGGGCCCAGGTGTCAGTGGGCCCCTTTGCTCCTAATCAATTGGCCTATTTCATGGCCATTCCCTATTTCTTTAAAAGGCTTAATAATGGAAGAATCGAGTATAGTATGTAGAGATAAAAGACTAAGAGAATAAAGAGGTTGAGTGAGGAATAATAGTTTGGAAAGTGGGCCCCATGGTCTAAGGTTTACTGGTGGGCCGCTGGTATCCCAGTCCGACACCTTTTATATTACAGTATTTGACATCAGTGCATGTAAACACTCTTAAGAGAGAGAGAGAGAGAGAGAGAGAGAGAGAGAGAATGCTCACATTGTTCAAAATGTATACATGTTGATTCCAGTAATGAAGAATGCAAGCAACATTTTGGTTATGTATATCCCTGTAATGTCCATGCCATACTTTCAAAAAATACTCATTGATAACTGGAATCAACCATTCAGTCCAAACATAATAATTTTCATGAAGGAGGCCGTTTATGTCAAGCTAGAACAATAAATAATAAACAGAAAGAAGGCTGCAACATACAGTGGAGTTTTCAAGGAGAACTGGACCCTAAAAATGAATATGGTTAAAAATGCCATATTTGCCGAAAGATAGGATCATACAGTTTACATTCCTCCACCAAATGTACAAAACTCCCCTCAAGTTTATAAATTTGATAGGAGACCTCTGCCCACAATGCAAATATCCTGGGGCCAATTTTATAAATATGGTCTCTTCCTGTCCCCCATACAACAGTTCTGGTCTGAAACAATGGCAAATGAACTGGGCACTCCAGGGACAGCGGACTCTGTAGTCTGTTTGCTAGGAGTAATAAACAAGCTACTTTCCCCCCCAACACAGACTTTGATTATTTACACTCATGTTCTATGATAAAATAGCAGTGATCATGCACTGGTAGGAGACAGGACTGGATGGGGGGGCGGGAACCCCTCCTATCCCTAACCTTGTGTGATCAGGACACTATGGACATGTAACCTATTCCTTAAAATGTGATGTGGCCTACTTTATACCACTGACTAAAACCACATGCATAACGACAATTCAGTGATAGTATTCTCCTGTCTGTATACATTTATGCTTGACCCAACACCACTACTATGCCATACTACAAGACACTGTATTGTGTTTTGTCTATTTTTTGTACATAAAAATGTACCTTAGAAATGCCATATTTTACACACTGAATTTATTGTACCAGCCTAAAGTTTCAGTTTCTCAATAGCAGCAATGATCCAGGACTTTAAACTTGTCACAGGGGGTCACCATCTTGGAAAGAGTCTCAGACACTCAGACACATGCTTAGTGGGCTCTGAGCAGCTGTTGAGAAGCTAAAATTAGGGGTTGTCACAGATTATGAATTAGAAAATGAGTTTGGCCTGTAATATAAGCTGATGCTACAAGTCTGATTATTACATTCCGATGTTAATTGCAATGGTTTCTGAACTGATCTAGTAATTGCTGTAGCTCTATTAAGTACTACTGACCCTTATATTGTGACATTTCTATTCTGCATATACAGTGCATTGTGAGTTACATAGTTTTTTCATTGCATAGTTGGTCCCGAAGCTTAGGTAATTGACAGCAGCATGGAGCATGTGCAGTGAATCAGCAGACTAGAAGATGGGGAGCTACGGTGGCATCTTTTTAAGTACAGATATTTACTACTAAAGGCTCATGGTTGCCTTGGGCTGGTACAGAAGCTCAAAGCATAATGTAAAACATTTCTAGCCTACAGCTTAGTTCTCCTTTAACACTTATTCCCTGGCAGTTTCATAACAATTCAAACCTCTAGTTATGTAACTAATAAAGTGAAAATATTGTACCTGCCTTTGTTATCTTATTAACATTGAGTAGCACCTGCCTGAAATGGTTCCATGAAAGCACTGCGATTAGATTAGACTGATTGCGTGTAAACAGATCTTAGATGATAATTGTATTTATGAGTATTTACATGTGTGGAAGTCTAAATGTAGGACTGAATTACAGCACTGATCAGATTGTAGCTGACCATGGTACTGAATCAGATGTCACATAGATAATATTGCTGTTAACTAGGGATGGGCACATTTTTCTCATAGACTTGTATGGCGTCGTGTTTCAAAAAAAATGATGCATGTCAAAAAAATTTCTCCCCAAGACTGTTAACCACATTCAAGTATGTATTATTCTTTTCATACTAGTGGTGCTATGCTCAAAATTTATTTAGTCCTAAGCAGGCATATCAGACTCCCTGCCACGAGTACTGTAACTGTGGTGGTGAGCATGCTAATTACTTACCCCCATATGTAATAAAAGGCACTGAGTTTGTCTAGGTGCAGTAACCCATAGCAACATATACGCTATTTGCTTTTAAACAGGTGACCAGTAGATGCAACCTGCTGTTACCATGGGTTACTGCTCCTGGACAAACTGGACCTTTTTATTACATTAACCCCTAAATCTGTGTCTATATGCAATATATATTGGACACATATATGTAGAGAGCAAAAGAGTCTCATGATACTGCAGTTTTGTAAACTTGGGTTGGGTGTGAATGGAGTAGGATGCAGAAGTGCAAGGCTCCATGTGAACATCCTGAATTAACCTACTAACAAACCTCTCCAACAACATAGCGGCATCGTAAACATCAGCTGAATCTTCAGTTTTGATATCCACAGAGAATGGGCAAGAAAAATGATACGCTATCCCCTTCCCGGCCAACAGACCCGCAGGCACCGTCTCAAAAATGGCGGTGTGTCTCACAGATCGGGAGGAATAAGAGGATGACTGCTGCGACTCTCAACACTCTAAGGTGAGCCGGAACGCAGCGCAAACCTTAAAGTAAATCCCATTTTTACTTTCTTTAATGAAAAAAAAAACTATCTCCAATATACTTTAATTAAAAAATGTGTACCATTTTTATAAGAAACCTGACTGTATGCAGTGAAATTCTCCCTTCATTCACTGCTGTGGATAGGAATTGTCAGAAGGCCCCTAAATGCTCTGCAGGGAAACAATCATACTTATGAACAACAGGGGGAGCCCCTGCCTTACTTCCCAGCCATGCAGAACGCAAGCAGTTTTGTTTGTTTGCCTGTAGAGCAGTTGGCGACTGCGTAGAGATTTGTATTGGATTTTACGTGACAACACAGGAGCCAGTGCAGTCTGTCTATTCTCATTATTCATCAGTCTTGCTTTATCAGCTTCTGGCAGATATTATTTTTGTGTTTTGATAATTTATGATGATCCCTAAGCAGCCCAGACCACAATGAGCATGTGCACAGTCTTGGTCTTGCAAAGATGTTTAATAAAGCATAAATCATTATGGGAATAAAACCCATCAAGTTGGGGTGTAGCGGGTGGGGAGGGTTTGTTTTTGTAGTTGCTGACACTCATTATGGAAAAACTTCTGAACCTACCCCACGCTCCCACCATATTAATGGGAGATTTTAATTCTGAAACAATAGACAGACTATCTCCAAATGCTAGAACCTCCACTGCTCTGTCCAAATGAGCATCCACCTTCCATTTCACAGACCCATGGAGAAAAAAGCACCCAGAGGAAAAGAGATTTACATGATTTTCCGCCTCACATAACACAGTGTCTTGCATTGAACTGGTTTTTGGGTCCCCTAAAATTCTGATGCAAACTAAACAGATTGACATACTACATGGGGGGATATCAGATCACTCTCCTCTATTGTTAAATATTGAAAAAGCCCCGCAACCCTCAGGCAGAATATGAAAACTCAATAGATATTGGCTCTAACAAGAGAGCATAACCACTGAAGTAGAAGGGGAGTTAAAAACCTACAAAGCATTGAATAAGGAATTAGTAAGCCAGCAGATAATGTGGGATTCCCTGAAAGCCTATACCCGACGGCTCTATATTCAACAAATTAAAACCTACAATAGAAACATTCAATGGGAAATAACAAAATTAAAGACTAAGGTCCTCCGAGCAGAAAATGTTTCAGAACCCCACAATTCAAATGAGACATGGCTGCTCACAGCCCAAACTGCTCTACAAGTTAGACAAACCAAACAAATTAAGAAATCACAGATATTTCAAAAGGCTAACATTTTGCCACAGGCAACAAAAATGGCAGGGTATTCAAAGACTATTATTCATATCTGAACTCCTCCAGAATATCTTGCACTACCTCTCAGGTACAGGCCCACCAACAAACTATCCCTTACCCAGGTTGGAATCGTGTGATAAAGTTCTCTTGGGTGAACCAATTATAGAGATAGAATTAGGGGAGGCCATGACTTCAGGTCTAGCTGGCCTACCTCCTGAAATATACCAAAAACATGGGGAAACAAGGAAAGGAAACCCTTGCTGACCCCCCATATTAAATGAAGTAATAGCTGGGAAAGACCTACTGGCCTCCGTGAGTGAGGCACCGATTACCCTAATATTCAAACCAGGGAAAAAATACACATAAATGCGCCTCATATAGGCTTGTATCCCTGATCAATGTAGATGGTAAAACTCTGGTGAAAATACTTGCCCGAAGATTTAACCAGGTTGTTACTAAACTAATCTCCCCAGACCAAACTGATTTCATAACGGGCAGATTCAGTTGATGGCGCTATCTTTGGGCAACTAAGGAAACTATCGGCATTGGGCCAAATTTCACAAAATGGGTTGTGCCAAAACTCAAAAACCCACAAAAAAACCAAACTATATCCTCCCCTTTCTCACTATCTAGAGGTACCAGACAGGGATGCCCCCTTTTGCCCCTATTATTTGCCATTGCAATGGAACCCTTATCATTCCTGATAAAGCACTCTGTAGGGGTTTAGAGACTAGAGGTGGGTCCCCTTACTGAAACAGTGGTGATGTATGCAGATGTTACCATCTTATTTTTTAGAAAACTCCTATGAAGCCCTAGACACAGTCCTAGCGGTGATTAATCACCACACTAACTACTCTGGCCTGACAGTTAATTGGAATAGATCCATAATTTTCCCCATTGATACCTTTCAATTAGAACAGCACGATACAGAGCCCCTCTTCAGTTGGCCACGCTATTTAAATACCTGATTCACAAAAATTTGGATAAACACTTGGACCTTAATTTACAACCATTGCTAATAATGCTAGAAAATAAAACCAAGGCTTGAAGTAATCTCCCACTTACACTCCTTGGCTGGATCAACCTATTTAAATGGTACTACTCCCCAAATTCACGTATCTGTTCCGACAAGCCCCACTATCAGTACCCAAGAGCTTCTTCCATGAACTCAAGTCCCTGATTACCACATTTTATTGGGCTGCCTCATCCCCCATGGTAGCTTTAACAACGCTACAACATTCTGCCGATATGGGAGGCCTGGTTGCACGAAACTTATTTCTCTACTATGTAGCAATAAAATTGGTAAATGTTTGGTGCGGTATGCTCCAAATACACAGAATGCAGCTACCACATTATAAGCGTGCTTGGCGGGCTCCTATGAGGCACTTAGAGGCACCAGAGATCTTAACACTACAACCCCCTAATAGAAAATATAGTGAAAATATGGAAGATAGCTCTACACAGAACTAAGAAAGATAATGAACACTCAGGGTGCACACCATTATGGCACAACCCCTAATTACCCCAAATACAGACTATCCCAGATATCCAAATATGGGCCGAAGATAATATCAAATACTTTGGTCAAATAACCGACCAAGGAGATATACTAACTTTCAATGCCCTGAAGGACAAATTTCAATTACCAAACAAAATATACTTCAGGTATCTCCAACTACACCATGCCTATCGAACCCAAATGGGGACTTCAAAAACACTGTGCCCAGACACCTGGAAGAACTAGCAACTGAACCTAACTTATGTAAACTGGTTTCATAATTCTATTATCTGCTGAACAAACCTGGGAAACCCATTTTACAAAAATTGTACACCAAATGGTCAACAGATGTGCCTCACCTTACCACTGAAATATGGGAGGACATTCTAGACTGCCACATAACAATGTTAATAAGTGCGAAGATAAAATGAGCCAATTCAGGTATTTACATAGAACCTACTTAACACTGCACAGACTACATTTGATTAACCCTACTATTCCTGATGTTTGACCGAAATGCGCATACTCTCCAGCAAACAACTTCCACGATGTATGGCAATGCCCACACATTCGATAGTTCTGGACAAAAATAACTGAGGAAATTAGTGGGCTTCTAGCTCTAATAATCCCCCTAGACCCATTGATCCTTCTACTGAACCAGGTGGAAGAAACTGCTCCCACAGTGGCAGAGCGGGCCTTGCTAAACTTCTTATTTATACAAGCAAAAATATTAACTGCTCTCAAATGGAAAACTGCACACCCATCAAAAAAAACAAAACAATGGATAGAACTGGTAAATAATTCAAAACTACTGTATCAAATTACGTATATGCGTAGAGGATGTTCAAAGAAATTTGATAAGATCTGGTCCCCATGGTTATCAAAACATATGCCATCATTGATAATTCAAGACCCACAGAACCCCCCCCCCACTCCCTAATCTCCCCCCCACCTACCCAAAAGTCAAAATTAGTTGCGTAATAAGTTCATTTATTGTAACCCCCCGAACTCAATCAACAAGAAACCATTTACTAGTTTTCTGTTCAATCAAACATCTAATTGTTTGCTGTGGATACTAAACCTGTATTACTCTTAGGTGTTTTAAAAGTAAGCTCCTTCTAACATGGATTTATATTTTCCAGAAACTAACGCATGAAGTCTTAAATCCCATATAGCATGATCTATTGTTTGCATCAAGTGAAAACTGTTAAAGGAAAACTATACCCCCAAACAGTAATCATCAAAATGTGGTTGTAAAGCTATATAAAAGTTTTAAATCCATGCCAAAAGCTATGTTCAAACTAACACCATAAAATATCATCTTGTATAGGTATTTAATGCAAATTAGAAAAAAAAACTCTGTTGAACTCTGTTTTGTTTCATTTTATGCTAACTTAACTTCTGTGTTAACAAAACATTTAAACCTCGTGAATAATTTGTTTCAGGTTGCAAATCTCTCATACTGTATGTTTCTAAACCAATCTGTAAAACTGCATGGCTGAGAAAAAAACAGCCTGTGACAAATAATATTCCACCAGACTGCATGAAAACTGCCAGGCATAATTTCCCCATTTATGTTGTTAATAGCTTTACAACTCTGCGTGACTTAATGAATTACTGTATAGGCGAATATGAATATTTAACTAATTTAGAAATTGATTTGTTGAACACAAAAAAATTAATTATCTATGCTCTGTGAATAACAATATGACTTCATAAAAATAACTGTTTGACTAGCCTTATGGACATATCATGGCTGGCAGATGTGAACAGTAATACTGTATCTTCTTTCATAGCCATAAAACATAGATGAAACAGTAATTTTAAGGACAATACCTTTCTGTGTTCAAAGCTGTTCTACTTTTTCAAGTGCTGATGCTAAAACAAGTTAAATAAATACAGAATTTTTCAGACCATAAATGGGGATTTCACTGTCTTAAACTTTCACAGAACTGACAGTTTAAGACATAGTGGACTGTGTCTCAAATTTTGTGGATCTTCATTGTTCGTGGCCATTGCTGCTACTACAGGTGGCATAAGCTAGCTCTATTAAGGAAATGAGATGGGACTGGAAATGGATCTCTAGAACTTCAGCTGTCATCTTTGGTAGAATTTGGTGAAATATTTAATTTGCTGTTACAAATATGTTACCACTTGAAAATTGCCTCCAGACAGAATTTTTTCCTTACAGCTAATTCCTCTGCAGTACATCTTTAGATGTGTCTGCACCTCTGGCAAGGCCAGTGAAGTGATTATGACCTCAATGTAAATAGGCTTTAAAACTGAAGTAATGCAGAAAAAATAGCTTGCCATGCACTTGCCTTGATATACCACGAAACCAAACTTTTTTTTAGTATCATCCCAGTTTCATACTATTAGTTAATGTTTCTGTATTTAATTTTTTCAGTTTTTGTTTTCTTGAATCTATTGCCAAACATTTTCCAATAGGGGAAAGGGCTCTGGGCTCCTCCTTGGTGGATGCTCTTAAAAATTTACATGTGATGTCAACTGGTCCGCATTTGGTTGAGGGGACTTAATTTGCTAAATGTTTAATAAAGCTGTGACCTCTGGTCCCTCTTATTTTTCCACAAGTTGTGGTGTTCAGTCAGGTTATTTAATTAGTAGGATTAATTGGTTAGATGGAAATATTTGTGTTGCAGTGATGACAGATAGTGGCATAGAACATTTAGGGCTCATGAAACTCCTTAACTGTGACAGAAAGCATTGTGGAAGTAAAAGACAGAACTTTGTCCGTCAATTGGCTCATGTCACTAAGATGTATATGTCTTTGCTTTGTTTGTGTGCACCGAATAATATGGTCCCAGGAGACCATCCTAGTCTAAGGGGCAGATTTATCAAGGGTCAAATTTTGAAGTGTAAAATATTTCGAAATTCGACCATCCAAATTAAAATACTTCGAATTCAAATATCGAGGTCAAAGTATTTTTCACCGAATTTGGCCATCAAACGATCGAAGTAAAATCGTTCGATCATACGGTAAAACGATTTTAGCGTTCGAACGATTTTACTTCGATGTGTACAGACTTAGAAAATGGTTGTAGAAGGTCCCCATAGGCTAACATAGCACTTCGGCAGGTTTAATTTGGCAAAGTATTGAAGTCAAAGTTTTTTTAAAGAGACAGTACTTCGATAATCGAATGGTCGAATATTCGAACGATTTTTACTTTGAAAATTTGAAGTCGTAGTATCCTATTCGATGGTCAAAGTATCCAAAAAATTACTTTGAATTTCAGATTTTTTTACTTTGAAAATTCCCTCAAATTCACTTCGACCCTTCATAAATCTGCCCCTTAATGTTACCCCGGGCAAATACCCTTAAAGTTTTACTTACCCCTAGGTGCAGATTCAGGCACCGGAGTACACGCTCCGCCACACCGGTCTCATTCCGAAGATTTCTAAAGAGAAAAAGATGGCGCCAATGAATGCCGATGCCTGCACCGAGCAGGGTTGCCATCTGGTTGGTATTTTAAAAATGATGGTTGATCCCAATGTTATTAATAGGGAAAAAGAGATAAATATATAGGAAGGCCGGTATTTTTTTCCAGAAAAGGTTGCAGCCATGGGGATAAGTAAAACGTTAGGGGCATTTGCTGGGGGGAGGAGGGAGGGGGTCTATGTAGGGTAGGGGGTAGGGGTTTTTTAACTTCAGAGTTGAATTCTCCTTTAAAATGGCATTTTTCTATTCATGATCACCCAGTGGCACATATTACCAAAAAAAGTGTATTGTTATTAAAACTGTTTATTTATATGAAGCAGGGTTTTACATATGAGCTTTTTTATGCAATATAGATAAACCTACATTGTTCAGGGGTATAGTTTTCCTTTAATTACGATACTACTGATTTGTATTCAAAGTGGTTTCGGTTTCGTTTATTGCTGTCTCTTTAAAACACCCAGCAGCACACTGACAGGCTTTTATGCTGTACACACAGAGGCAAAAGTAGAACATAACAGTATACAATCATTCTCCAATACAATTTAGAACATTAACTGCCACTGAGCTGTTAGTTAGAGCTATCTCAGGACGGTAACTTTTTAACACCATGAGGGGAAAAAAAACCCTTCAACCTAAACTTCCAAATCAACTTTTCGCCGTTCTGTTACCAAGGTTACGGAGGGCCAATTGCCAGCGCGCTTAAATCACAGGAGGCGGGGACCTCTACATGTTCGCCAATGGGATCTAACGTAGTTGGTGAGCCGCTGCCGGTCGCTGTCTCCTTGTCACGGCCTGTGCTGTTTGACCCGGCTGCCTCTTGCCAGGCAGTGAGTGACATGGGAGGTAGCGGGAGCACCCGGAGAGTCTCGTTCGAGGCGGATGAGAATGATAATATCACAGTGGTGAAAGGCATCCGGGTGAGTCAGGAAGGAGGAGCTGCTTATCAGGAGCTGTTAAAGGGTGTCGGCCCCACAAGGGCATGCTGCAATGACACATGGCTTCAGCCTCGCATCGTTCATGAATATAAGAATGTCTGTGCTTTGTAAGAATTGTAATACGGTTGCTTCTGCGGGTCTATAGCTGACATACAGCACACACGTATATCATTGTATGGAGAAACGTCCAGAACAGATTATAATTGCATTCAGATGTCCCCTTAAAGACACAGTTATTCCTTGTGTATTTGAAAAAAAATATTAGAAACCACTTTCCAGAATATGTTTAAAACAATTATTTAAAAGGGAAGTGCAAATTTAGAAGCCATTCCTGTCTGCTGCTATTGCTCTCTCAGTTTGTTACATTACAGAAACGGTGTCAGAAATCCAATTCGGCTCCAGTTCCCACAATGCCTTTCGCCCGTCTACTATTCCGATTGGTTTATTGCTTAACTTGCAAGGGATTGTGGGAGTTTGAGCCAATACATTGTTGCGATGGTATGAGTAGTTAGTGAAAGGAGAGAAGGGAATTGTAAGTGATAGATTTTTGCAATTGTAATTATAACCTTAATGGGTTTGTTTACCTTCTAAACACTTTTTTAAATTTGTTTTTATAACATTTTTAGATCTAGTGTGTTTCAGAAATGAATAAAAAAAAAAAAAAAACCCTTAAAAAAAAATAAAAAATGATACCTGCATATACCACTGGGATCCCAAATACCTGGACTTTGTTTTCAAAACACAGAAAAAATTCACCAGCGCTTGGTCTAACCCACATTCTGGAGTTGACCAGCTGCTATAAACTATAAAACAATATTTGTACACAAAGCGAGAGAAAAAAATTGCCAGTGGATGGTTTGCCTTTAAAAATTATTACAAAAAATGAGGCGTTAGTACCATACTTTGGCCAAAATATGTAGGCTCAAGTGCCACGTCAAGGCCCCACATTGGACTTTGTTTTGTCATTTTTTATTTATGCATTTGGGTTTATTTAGAACTGTTCTTCAGATCCAAACCTCGGTAATAATAGCGGGCTTCTTTTATCGAGAAAATGCAATTTCAGTTTTTCACCGTAAAGATCAGTTGTAAGGCATTTGCATCATCTTTATGGCAATGATTTTCACATGTGTAAATGCTTTCACAACAGGTATATTGAATACAAACTGCATTGTAGTTCTTTTCTTAAGGATACTTCTGGACAGTGGCACATTAAAATGAATATTCACTGCTTTTAAAGGAGAAGGAAACCCTTTTGCAAAAGACCCCGTACCCCCCACCCCAAGTAGACCCTCCCCCCCCAGGCTAACTACCCCCCCGGGGAAATGCCCCATACTCCATACTTACCCCTTGGCGCAGATTTTTCCAGTTAAGTTCCATGCATCCATCTTCCGCGTCCTCGGTAATTTGACTGGGAGAGCTGCAATTTCCGTGTAATTCCTCGTATGCGCAGTTGAACTTGTATGTGACCTTGTAACCAAGGTTATCTCGTAATCTACAGAGCTGTAAACAATATATTTTGATTTTGATGTATAGTACATGTATCTGATCCATTATCCGGAAAACCGTTATCCAGAAAGCTCCGAATTACAGAATGGCCATCTCCCACAGACTCGATTTTATCCAAATAATCAGAATTTTTAAAAATAATTCCCCTTTTCTCTATAATAATAAATAGTAACTTGTACTTGATCCCCACTAAGATGTAATTAACCCTTATTGGAAGCAAAACCAGTCTATTGGTTTTATTTAATGTTTAAATGATTTTAAATGAATTAAGATATGAATATCCAAATTACAGAAAGATCTATTATCCAGAAATCTCCAGGTCTGGAGCATTCTGCATAACCGGTCCCATACCTGTACTACAAAAATAAAATGCAATTCTTTATATGGTGTTTGTATGCCATTGTCACTTCTGTATTGATATCTTTTATATTCTTTTTCTTAGTTATCTGATAATGTAATCAACCGGATGAGAGAACCATCAGCACCAGTTCCCAGGCCACAACCTTTACCACCACAGCCAAAACTGCCTACTGCTGAGCCTGTCTCTCCTAGTTACACAGGTAATTGTCTTTATACATATAGAATATCTTAAAGGAAAACTATACCCACTAAATGAATACTCAAGCAAAAGTTAATCAAATTAAGTGTCGTATTAAAGAATCTTTCCAAACTGGTATATATATTTAAGTAAATATTGCCCTTTTACATCTCTTGCCTTGAACCACCATTTCGTGATGGTCTGTGTGCTGCCTCAGAGATCACCTGACCAGAAATACTTCAACTCTAACTGTAACAGGAAGAAGTGTGGAAGCAAAAGACACAACTCTGTCTGTTAATTGGCTCATGTGACCTAACATGTATGGTTTGTTGGTATGTTTGTGAGTACAGTGAATCCTATGATCCCATAAACTTAATATATTTTCTTTCTATGTTTGTTCACATAAGTACCTAATAATGTACTGTCACAATTTGAATATCTACTATCATCGTGTCATTCCATTTTTTTTGAAGTACATGATCTTCATTCAGATGGCCCTTTCCGTTAACGGTTAAATTATTTTGTTTAAAACATGATGTATACACATAAGACCCTATCCCTGATATTTCTTAACACTATGCAATGTGCTATAATAGTGCAGTTTGTTTTTGTAAACTGTCATGTCTTATATGTGTATCCCCCTGCTCTGTAATGTGGGTGACAATGGTACTCTATAAATACCGTAATAGTGGGCAGAATACTAGGCTGTAAACTAACTGTGAATCAATAGATTTCAACTTTTCTTCAAGCTGCAGAAAATATAAGGGTACTTATATATAATATGGGTTAGTATATTTATTTGTCAGTGAGTTTTCAAGAGCCTTTCTTCACATATCTGAAAAGAAAATCACTATTTGAAGTGTTCAACAGCTTTTTCTCTTCATGAGAAAACACTAGTCAGTATTTGTTTAGGAGTGTCTAAATTTCTGAATTAGAATTCTTTGGAGATTGGCGGACCTAAAAGCTTCCTATATAATATCACTTTTTAAACTACTCGCTTTTCAGGGGAAGACACCTGCAGCTGCTGAGTCCTTCTTGAATTTGTGCACCAGCCTTACTAATTGATGCTTTTAATGCTTTCTATTGCTTTTTAATTCCCATATGTTGTCCTTTGAAGCTCACAGAGAAGGCACCCACTCAAAATCTAAGAGGCATCTCAACTTTGTGTTCTGAATATGTAATTATTTTGTTCTTGCTCGGCACCCTATTTATAAAAATGTGCCCTTCTGAATTGTGTTTATTTTGTTGCTTATTGACATGAATTATACAGATCTTGTTAATTTCTTTATATTCAGAAGAAAATATGTACTTTTTTTTTTAATGAAGTTCATTAGCATTTCTGAATATATCAATTTGACATTTTCTTGCACTTTTCTTTTTTGCTGCCATGGTTTAATTACAGTTCTATTTCAATATCTATCTTGCAAAAAATTAATTGTGTTTCTTTGCTTTCAATGGGTTCTTCTTTTTGTGATGCATGTCCCCTCCTTCAATATTAAATTGGTTGTTCACCTTACAAACACTTTTGCAGCTCAAGCTCAGATTCTTATGATCTCTTTATTTTTTTACAGTTTTTCTAAAATGTTGTCTAAACTTTGCCGTTCCTCTCTACTGTTTCAGTCTGGCAGTTCGGTAATCTAAACTGTTACTGTTTGCTACATTAACTGATATATTTCTTAGCAGCACCTGTGGAATATTAGCAGCTATTGTATAACAGCTGCATTTAAGGGATTCTACTTTGCAGGGGCAAAGATAAGAAATATATGAACTAATGTATCAGATTAGTAAAGGTCACTGCCCCCTCCCCAGCTGCTGTAGGTAAAGATGGAATGGTAAAAAGGAAACTATATTAACAGAACGGTCAAACATAAAAAAATAGCTGTAATAAAATCTCTTTACCACTCCTTAGTGGTATACTTTCTGTTAATTCAGGCATGCCCAAAGTCAGGCCCGTGGGCCAATTGCGGCCCGTTTTCAAATTTACACCAGCCCTCAGGCTTAGTCAGAAAATTAATAATAATGTGGCCCTCCAACACAGTGCAATCAGGAATCGCGTTGTCGTAATATTTGGGCACATTAGTGAAATGATCTGCCATTCGGTCTATACTGCTGCCTGTGTGCTGAAGGTGTTAGCAGTAGACACATACTGGCACATAGTGACGCACCGCTCTCGCATACTTCTTTATGGCTGATGGTGCAATAAACGTACTGACGTGCCAGTACAGTAAACTAAGACGTATGCAAGGGTGGTTTGTCACTACGTGCCAGTACGTGTCTTTTGCGAACACCTTCAGCACACAGGCAGCAGTATAGACTATAGATCATTTCACTAATCTTGTGCCCAAATATTACTGCTACGGCTATGCAATTTCTTGTTTAAATGAGGGGCAGAGAATAAGTCCAAGCAGACTCCACTTCCTAAACGCTGTGTACATGTCCATCTCCAGGAGTGAATGATCCTGATCACAAACTATCTACCTCGGAATGGATGTCAGACTGAATGTCGGCCCCCACACATTTTCACCTCACCAAATCTGGCCCTTGTTGCAAAAAGTTTGGATATTCCTGTCATATAGGTTTTGACTCAGGGATGTGAAATGTATGATAATATATTTAGGACTGAGCCTCCATCTGTTATATATAATATATTTTTTACTGAAAATAGCCTGCTCTTAGCTCAAGAGTTGTTTGGTGCTTGCATATTATAGCCTTCTAATATATTAACTGATGCCTGTAAAAAGTTTGTAAGATTTTTTTTTTTTTTTTTTTTTGTAAATTGTAAACTAGGCCATTGTAGTAGTGGTTAAATGTTGCTGACATATCCCTTTGATATCAATATTCTCTACTATAAATCAAGTGACACTTGTGCTATATGGGTGTGCATTGTCTTTATATGGCACCAAGTATCCAGCTGTGAAACATCCTGCTGTCCTTATAAGGTGATATATAATAAAATGAGGGTTATTTGCATATTATGCATGTCAAATGTAAATGAAATAAAGAAATAGATTAATCCCCAAGGAGCAATAATACTAGTTAACAAACTCTTGGCTAGAAACTGTGTGTACTGTTAGTCCCCACACTGTTCATAGCGGTGTGCTTGATATTTATGGTTATTTTTTATTTATTAGTTTGATGTTAAAATATTTCTTTCTGACATCTTCATTAACTTTTATGTATGCAAAGCTGCTGCCCTGACAGCTTCTGTTGCAAGCAGATGGCGCTCTCATAAACAAGGTTTCTGAAGGATGCCCTGTGTTCATGACACTGAAATGAATAAATAATCCTTTCTTTGTCCCAGTTACTTTGTATGCCCTATACTACAAAAAAATTGCACAGATAATTTCAGCACCCCTACATTGCTGAATCAGTGGGCTGCTGTTACTTATGTTGCATAGAACACATACTGCTTGTAAATTAAGCCCTTTTTTATTCTCTAATCCTGGTTAGAAAGGTTGAGAGGCAGGTAAGATGGAGTTTTAAGAAGTTAAAAAAGGCTCTTATACTTATCCTTTAAAATCTTAAGCTACATCATTAAGGTCCCCATAGATGCAAAGATTTCTCTTGCCGAGCGACCGATTTTAGCGAAGTCCAACCAATCCTTCTAAATTATCGTGTGGTTGGTGGTATTCAAACGATCGTACATCTTACGATTTTTTGGCAGACATCTGTCAGAGAATTGATCGGCCAGGTTAAACAATCTTTATCGTTCCCAGTGCAATCTATCTATGTCTGCAGGGACAAGCAGGCAGCTAACCTTTGTTTTCCTGGCAATATTGCCTGAAATGGTCTTTTTAGTTGATGGGACAATTGGTACGATCGTTTCGAGATAATCATGGTCTCACGATGACGATCGGATGTTATAAAAATCTTAACATTAATGGCCAGCTTTAAGCAGGCTATGTGTGAGCCTATACTGGTTGCCTATTTATCCTGAGTTTGACATAGGGCCACAACTATGGGGTTGCCTAGGGTATCCTGCTGTGGATGTGATTTTCTTCTGTTAGGTTTGTATCGGTATTAGAGCTACTGTATATGGTCTGTGGGCAGTGCATTCTTCCTTGTTGCTGGTCTTGAATGTGACATGCAGGAAATCCTAGACTATAATACAGTACCGTATTTATGGGATAAAACTCCTAGTCTAACTGTTTTTTCTTTCTAGTGGATGAAGAAGAACTTAGAAGAAAAATTGCACATGAACTGGCTTTAGAGCAAGCAAGAAGACAATCTGAAAATCAGAAGAGGTATATGTGACTGCAAAATGGTTTTATGAGTCTCCTATATAATCAGTCTCTCTAATTTTCCATAAGCAATCTTATAAAATAGGATTGTTTTCTAATATTCAAATGTAGTAGCATCAGTATGGATACAGTTCTCAGATAGCCTTCTGCAGTCAAACATTTTCTCAATAATTAAGATTATTGTGAAGCAGTGAACCCCAACCAGTAGCTTGTGAGCAACATTCTTTATAATTAATTATGCTAATGTGATCAGGTAGTGCTTTCATTAAAAAAAGAAAGATACATTTTTTTTAATGCCTCCATTAATAAAGTTATTATTTTGCTTATACGGACATAAAAATTAACAAGTGGTAAACATTCTCTTTTAAAGGGATGTGTCAAAAACAGCTCAGAGATCAGCAGCCGTTTGCAAATCCTTTTAGCCATTTAGAACCTGTAACCTGAACACCTGCCTGTGTGTTACACTAACTGAACATTAGAAACTTCTTTATTATATCTTTGCTATTTCTTGTTTAATATGCCTTTTTTTTATTTCCCCATTTGTAAAATAAAATAACATTTCCGAGCTATAATACAAAATGGGCAGAAAGCGAAGAACAAAATTAAAAAAGACCCCTTGAGGCACCTGAGAAAAAATGTTATCGTAAAATCAATACAGATGCCTAACCTTTTGTGGTTGTGCTGTACGCATTGAACCTTTTTTCTTATTGATCTCTGTTTTAATAACATGTTTATTCCATTTTCTTTGCCTGAGTCTTAAGAGAATATTCAGTAAAGATTAAATTCTTTATTGCCACAGCCATATACCATTAGCTATGTACAAGCTAATATTGGAAAATGTATGTCTTTTTTTTTTCTAGTTGATTCCTGAACCTTTTTTTTGTCAAATTACAAAAATTTTGACTAATTTGGAAAACTGGGCAGCAAACTGGAAAATAAAGTTCAATGTTGATAAATGCAGGTTATGCACTTTGGCAAAAATAATACAAATGGAAAATATACACTATATGGCAGTGTGTTGGGAGTTTCCTTAAATGAGAAGGATCTAAGGGTTTTTGTTGATAACAAGTTGTCTAATTCTGGGCAGTGTCATTCTGTGGCTACTAAAGCAAAAAAAAGTTCTGTCTTGCTTTAAAAAGGGCATAGACTCAAGGGATGAAAACATAATTTTGCCTCTTTATAGGTCCCTGGTGAGGCCTCATCTGGAGTATGCAGTTCAGTTTTGGACTCCAGTCCTTAAGAGGGATATAAATGAGCTGGAGAGAGTGCAGAGACGTGCAAATAAACTGGTTAGAGGGATGGAAGACTTAAATTATGAGGGTAGACTGTCACGGTTGGGGTTGTTTTCTCTGGAAAAAAAGATGCTTGACAGGGGACATGATTACACTTATATTAGAGAACATTATGGGTAAAAAGATCCCCTGCTATTTGTCTATAAAGTGGACCACAGTACCAGAGACCCTTCAGACTAGAAGAAAATAACTTTCATTTAAAGCAACGTAGGTGGTTCTTCACAGTGAGGACAGTGAGGTTATGGAATGCACTGCTGGATGTTGTTTTGATGGCTGATTCTGTTAATGCTTTAGGCTTTTGTGATACTGCAATCTATAGTTAGTATAAATATAGGTATATATAGTTTATGTGAGTGTATGTATGGATGCTGGGTTTCATTTGGAGGGGTTCAATTTTTTTCAACCTGATCTAATTATGTAACTATTTTAAATGTTTTAAACTTGCATGTTCACATTTTAATTAAATTAAATAGGACAAAGGTGTGTCCAGTATCCTTTTAAGGGAAGTGAGCGTTTATTAAATATGCACAGATATGAAGCATATGATAAAATAAAATGAATGTCTGCAAAAGAATGGGTATTGTACCCCTCGGCCCTAGGTCAGGTCAGGCTAGGTTATTTGTATTACCTTGAACTTTGGGGCAGTGCAAAGGACTGCTTTAGAATAAAGACGCTATATTACCAAGTATGAAAAGCATATGAAATAGCTTAGTTAATCGTGGACAGTCTGTACGAACAGGTACATTAATATTATTGTTATTAATAGCAGAATTACACTTTATGTAAAGCTATGGATTTAAGATCGTTTTAGCACTTATTCAAATGCTCTGATTATGTATTTTTGTATATTTCTATTTATGTAATTACTTTGCAGACTGGAACATGAAAAACTGATTGTGCAGGAGGAAATTGGGAAAGCTATAGAGCGAGAACGTAATGCTTCCAATGAGCAACTTACAAGGGCTGTACTGCGTGAGAAAGCTGCGTCGGAGGATGAACGCCTTAAAGCAAAAACATTTGTGAGTACATTTTTATGGAATTATGATTCATATAGAAACTTTACAAAATACTTTTTTTTTTATTTTTTATTTTTTTTGCCATTCCAGAATTACTTCCTTTTACTCTGTGTTGGTGCTTCCCACATCCAGAACAGTAATTTCCTCAACTTAGCCCAGCATTGTTATGTCTGTGAGACTTTGCACTAATTTAATATCTGCTGCCATTTCTCCCATTTTTAAGATAAAGCGTAAGACTGCTATAGATTAATGAGAAACAATCACATTAATTAAAGGGGTTGTTCACCTTGAAACACTTTTTTCAATTCAGTTGGTTTCAGATTATTCATCAAAAATAGACTTTTTCCAATTACTTTCTATTTGTGACCATTTTTCTGATATTGAAGTATAAAGTTTATTTTTTCACCTTCTAAAGCAGACGAATCTTTAACTGTTTTAATTCAATACATTTAGTTGATACGTTTGTTATTTGTAAATCCTGAGTTTGCTTAAAGACAGCTGTTACAATTTATACAATAGTTGCTAATATTCTACAGATACTTAAATCAACTAAATGTAGCAAATTGTAACAGTTCAGAATGCTCCTGGATCACTGAGCTGCCAGACTGAAACACGAGTTAAACATTAAACTTACATTTTGGGGAAACTGAAAAATAAAAGATGGTAAGCAATTGAAAAAGTCTCTATTTATGGTGAAAAATCTGAACTGAAAAAAGTGTTTGGAAGGTGAAAAACCCCTTTAAGTCACTGAAATATAGCAACTCGACTAGCTTTAAAAAGACAACATTGAAAAAGGTATTTATAAGATTGTTATTCCCCTTAGGGTAGTGGCATATTTTGACACTTATTTTTATTGAATGGCAGCAGCAGACAAAATACCCAACTCCATCTATCACTATGCCTAATCTTTTTTCTTTAACAACAAGCTCCTTGTCTGACACAAATTGATTGGTTGTCTCTTTGGTAGAACACTTGCTTCATCATTTTTGTGAAGAGGACCACCTATCACCACTCCATTTGTGTCCACGTGTGTCATTTTGTCTGCCATTATGGTGCCCATGTTTTCGAGAAATCTCTGGCTATATATTTCTACATATCTATTATAACACCCTAATAGTTAAATATCTAGTGAATAATCGGAATTCACGCCTTAAGCTGGCCATAGACGCAAAGATCCGATCGTACGAATCTACGTACGATCGGACTTTCCCATATCCCGACCCTCTACTAACCATTCAGATCAAAGTCTTTACCATTCCGATCAAATAAGAACAGATCACCCAATGTTCTGCCCCTGACAGCAATCGTATAATACTTATTTCTGACTAGTGACAGTCTCCCTCTGAAAATCGTACGATCGGCAATACACGCAGAGATATTATCGGCAGGCGACAGAAATTTTCTAACCTGTGCGATCGACCGATCTCCGACGGACGAAAAATGTCGGGACTCTCCACACATGGTCCGAAAATCGTACGAGCGGATCTTTGCGTCTATGGCCAGCTTTAAGGTGGCCATAGATGCACAGATAACATTGTACGAAACAAATTTTCGTACAATATTCAGTGCGTGTATGGTGGGAAATGAGCCGACCGATATCGGCAGAAGACTTGGATATAGGTTGGCTCGTTGATCGGGCTGGACAGAAAATTTTGATCGGGTGCCTTTTAAGGCACCCAAACATCGGCCATTATTAGTGCTGAATCGTCACATAAAGGTATAATTCTGTTGTTTCTACCTGTATATCTGACAATTCAGCTCTACATGTGTGTATTGAAACGAACAATCTTTCTTGGAAAGATCTTTTCCAAGAAAGATCGATTTGTTATATCTATGGCCACCTTTAGGCTTAGGCTCATGGCACATTGTGTATAGAGGGAAGGGTTATAGGAAAATGAATTGTGGGAATGTAATTTCGTATGAGTGCTACCATATTCACATATATCACATAATGTATAAATAGTAATTTGTTCTCTTGAATGTTACCTGCCTGTTGTGGTTTTCTGCCTGCTTCCTTACTAATTAACACTTAATAACCATAATACTGTATTTAACAGGAATTTACTGAAAGCAAATCTTACAACCTAGGGCACTTCTGGGTTCTAATGCAATCCACATGCTTCTCATTCAGAACTTCCTATGCAATGAGTGCTGAGATCTGAATTTGTGCAAATAGAATCCCTATTAAGGCATACAAAATTAGCCATATTTCATAACTCGTCTTTCAATAATCTAGGGGTGTCCACTAACTAAATCTGGCCCTGATATTTAGCCAAATGATTTAAGCACTCCATACTATAAATTCTCCACACATTTGGTCCAGTTCTCTATCTTATATTAAGGAAATACATAACTTGTATCCATATATGAATGGGTTGTCTATTAACATTTATTTCACTTCCTTGTCACTGATTCATGAGCACGTTTTTTAAAGCATGGTGCCGATATGCACATTGTCCTCCGCTTGCTGCCTTTCCAAGGCATCCACATTTTATAAATGAGACTTCGTATGTTTATATTATTGTCTTTGATGTGTTTACAGTCTTTTACTTTTTTTTAGTATTTATATACAGTGAACCTTTTTTTAGGAAGAATTTCCAAAAGCACAATAAACCTGCAGTGTCTCTGTGTTTGTACAGCTGCTGGTTTCATATGGTCCCTTTTTTAAATGCTGGGCCTTGAAGAGTAGAATTAATATAATTCAGAGTGGCTATTACAAGGATCATTTCACTTATTAATTATCTTTAGAAGAATTGAGTAATTTTAAATGCTTTTGTTATCATATGTTGGAAACTGCATAGCCAGGCAAAATGTGATTATATAACAGCAGCATGCTGTTTAAAATTACAGAAAGATTCATGCTTAACATTTATAAAAGAGGTTCTGCTCCTTCTACTGTTGTGAATTAAGTGGCATTGCACATCATGTCACTAGTGTAGGCAGAATGTACTAGCTATTCTAATTAATGGAGAAATTCACCATCTCTGGTACTCAGCAGCAGCATTATGTATATACATGACAAGGAAAAATAAATTATAAATAACTGATTGTTACTTAGAGCATCTTCCTTGTCCTCCGTCGATAATTCCAGCACCTTGGATGTACCATGCTTAAACAGAAGGCCACATGGTAAGCTACAACTGGAGTTCAGCAAAGAATTACAAGTTACAGGCACGGTGGCAGTTCAGAAGTGCTGGATTTAAGAAGGGCTGTTCTGTATAATTACTAAGTATAAATGTAAATTGCAGATGGTAAAACAGGCATTGCATAGTAGACCCAAGTCCCTCGCTTGGGCTGGAGGAGGTTAAACATTGGAGACAACACAGAAAATCTGCCAGTACCCTAAAGCTCAAGTATTCTGGTTTTGATAGATCAGTTGATTAAGCAGATTGTTAGATACCCTGGGCAAAGATTTCTGATTGATGAAAAGCTGATTGATGTATTCTGGTTTAAATTTATTCTTTTCAGGATTTGTGTTTCTCAAAGGGAAATTTCTAAAGAACAAAAATGTCCTTACCTGAGAATTTTGAGAAAATATATCCTTTTAAATGAGCATACACCGAAGTCTGCAATTATTTTCCAATGAGGAACAGGGATGGGGTGTTTTAATAAAACAAATTGTGTTCCATGTTTAATGTGCAAAGAACTTTTTATGTGTAGGTAACATGTCCACTTTAAAGTTGGTTTCTGTGGAATCAGCAAAACTTTTGTAGTGGAATTTCCAAAATACTAAGCAGGAATGTATTTTTTCCATGCCATGTCAGATATATTTCCATGGCTTCTGGTCTCCATTCTTTTCTAGGAAACCAATGTAATATCTGAAAAAAGTCAAAATGACTCAAACTATTTTCTAGCCACTTTTCGAAAGCAATTTCCTTTTGCTTTTTACCTTCATTTTAGTCATTTGCTTTCTTTTGCAAACCATGGGGATTTATGTACCGTAAATGAGTTATCTCTGTGTTAAGAAAATAACCCTCACTTATATGCATGGGAGATCTTTTATTTGCCTTGGACAGAAAAATGTAAGTTAAAGCTTTCATAATACTAGCCAAAGTCATTCTCTATTGGCTTCAAAGATTGGTTTTCTTAGTAGAGGTAAATAGTTACCACTGTTTTATTAGTTCCTGCAGAGGATGCTCTGCCCTATTCATAGCTATAGATTAAAATTGTTGTTTGTGTTATGAAGGGTTTTCTCTGGATGCCTCACTTGTTTGCTTGTATACTCTGTTGTTAAAGTGATAGCAACAGAAATATTAGATTTAGAAAAAAGGCGTGTGTGTGTGTGTGTGTGTATGTATATATATATATATATATATATATATATATATATATATATATATATATATATATATATATATATATATATATATATATATATATATATATATATATATATATATACATACACAAAGTCCCCGCTTGTATAGGATCATATTAGAAGGTGTTTGACTGTGAAGTGCTGCCGGTTTTGTAGAGCTTGTAGCATATTCCAGGTGGCTGGAATCTTTTGTCATCATTACTGTGGTGGGTCCATGAGGAGATGGGCTTTTCACATAACTGGAATGATCATGACTGAAATGGGGTGGAGTCATACATTATTTGTCTATTGGAGGGGAAGTGAGTTAATGTTTTTGAGAGATGGGGCAGCCAAGATGAGGGAATCGGAGGCCTTCTGGGGGTGTGCTGTGGAGAACAAGTTACTACAAATTTGTATTGATGACACTGGCCATGACTAAAATACCGGCTGGATGTCGACCTTGCGTTCTCCTTGGTGCACCTATCCCACAATATGCTCTCTGAATATTCCATCAGGGATTTGTCTGTCACTGGAAGGAATAGGGATACAGACATGTGGTTGCAGTGCCTGGTTGTGCTTTGGTAGATGAAATGGGCATTCAACAGCAAGCATTGTGTTTGCATTACACTTCTAAAGAAAGCATACATGTGAGGATCTTAATATATACTGTACTTACATGTATAGCTATTTCTATAAAACCTGGTTTATTTGCTTAAGAATGGGCAGTTCTTGCAAATGGGGAACAGTGATGTTTGCCTGACTTCTCAAAGTTTGCTCCATGACCAGAAAATCACATATACTTTTGTTAGCTGTGTTAATTATTAGAAATTTTCTTTGCTGGTTTCAACCATCCTGCATTCATTTAGTTGTTGTTAGTTCTTGCATCCTATCAGTCTTCTGTGCAAGGGGTTGTGGGTCAACAACAGATTGTGTGCCAGTATTTCGATATCCATTCTCTAAGCCAATTTTTTTTGTTGGATGTCATGGATAATATGCAGTTTGCTTTACTAGGGACTTTTTAATTTAGTTAATTTATTTCATTGTAATTACCTAGTTTATTTAATGTTTTTACAGTATCTTAGAGAGGGAGACGTCTTCCCTCTTTTTATTATAAATAATGCACAATTTCCCTCTTTTCTTATTTGCCATTAGCTGTAGGAATCCCTGCTTGACAGCTAACAACAAAAGACATATGACAAAGTTGTCAGGTTTTGTCTTCACAAATGACATGTGACAAGGCATGCTTTGCATTAAACAATGTTTTGCCTGGCAAGCATTTTGTCTGGATAGTAAAAATCACTTCCTCTTCATGAATCCCAAGACTTCATTTGGAATTCTCCAACATATGAATGTCTCAGTTCTGAAGCTGTATCTTGAATTGTATTTAAAACCGCAGGCATAAAGCCTAAGCTATAAGAAAACTGCAATATAATATGACACATATCACATATACTAATGCTGGTACCCACGTGTACTAGAACAGTTTTTATTTATTACAGCGAAAAAGTAAATAATTAATATTAAATAGAATTTCCTCATTGGGATATGTCCTTCCCTTAATGCAGAGCATTCTGTATAAACTATTAAGCCATTAATTAATTCCATAACCTGCTGTTATGAATTAATCATCTATCATTCTAATCCTTTAGCTACACACTGATGTCACACTTTTTTTTTTATTTTGTGATATTATATTTATTGCTTTTTTTTTTAAAGTTGTTACAAACAAACAAGAACAGACAGACAACTCGTGTAGATAGACCGAGACCTCAGGTGGACTGTGTATCATTTGAATGACTGTAGGTAATATTGCTCGTTTAAATGAGAACTTTGGCTAGAAATGCAATAAAAAAAAAAAAAAATTATAAATATATATATATATATATATATATATATATATATATATATATATATATATTCATTGGATAAGGACCCGCACTCCGATATTTCGTGAAAAAAGATTTTTTTATTTTAACTTGTGCATCCAACGTTTCGGCCCATGCCCATGCCTGATAAAGGCCCAGGCATGGGCCGAAACGTTGGATGCACAAGTTAAAATAAAAAAATCTTTTTTCACGAAATATCAGAGTGCGGGTCCTTATCCAATGATTGTATGCTGAAGCTTTGACCCAGCACCCACAGTATCTTCAAGACTGGATCTGAGTACAAGCGTTTTTCTATATATATATATTTTGAACTTATTGCACCAGCCTAAAGTTTTAGCATATTTTAGGTAGTAATGATACAGGCCATCAAAGTTGTCACAGGTGCTCCCCATCTACTTTTTTGTTAGGCGTGTCAGGGACACTCGCATGCTCAGTGTGCTTTGAGCTGCTGTTGAGAAGTTAAACTTAGGGGTTGTTCCAATTATTCATGCAGTGAATCCTATACATTTACTTCACTGCTGAAGGACTGTGGTTGACTTGGGCTGGTACAGAAGCCCAAAACATAATGTGCAATATTTCTGTTCTACAAATTTATATAAGCTTTTATTCTCCTTTAGTGAACAAAGCTCATGCTTGACATATGGTTTGCGTATGAATTTGGAAATATGTATTGTTTTTGATTTCTTACTGAAAGTAAGAGTCCTTGCAGCTTTCTGTTGTTACAAGCTAGTCAAAAAAATTTCTGGTCCATGGAGAAACCCTTTGTATAATTAATAAGCTGCTCCTTATTTCAAAGATTAAAAAAGGTCCATAGCTGGGGCAATGGATGTGTTAGTTTATTAAAGTGGAGGTTCACCTTCAGAACATAGTCTAAATTTGAATCGCCCCAGTCAGAATAATAATAATAATAATAAAGATGATTTGCAAAAATGTTTTTTCCTCACAGGGGCTATTCAGATCTAGACTATGATCTGAGGTGACCATCCCCTTTAAATATTTTGTACTTTTAGTCTTTGCTTGGTTAAATGCAATACAGAACATATATTATCCTTAATAAAAACAGTAAGCAAAAGGTATGTTGAGCACAACTCCTATTTATTAAGCACCTGTTGAAATGGGTTATACAGCCACCTGTATACTTTAGTTTAGAAAACCCTTAAGCCACCTCAACAGTGATGGTATCATTACCTAGTTTGCATCTGTTTTTACAAGTCGGCTGCAGTGAGCCTGTCTGATCATATTCATGAAATCTCAATAACTGGAGTAAGTAGAGGTTATACAATGTCACTACATTACTAGAGGCCCATAGAAGACATACCTCTTTTACATCCAGTTTAAGTATATCTACATGGATATGTACTGTACATGTTTACATAGCAAAGAAACAAACCTGTAAAACAGAATTCAGAACATATTTTTCAGGTACACAGTGTCCGTTGACAATTATCTTCAAATCACGATAGGAAAACATTATTTCTAACTTCTATTTTTCTCATTTTCATGCAGATAAACAGTAGGGATCTGAACATTAGGATAAGTAAGTGTTGTATGATTTTGCCTTCGAGAGTGAACACCCCGTGCTGTTTCTTCCCTGTAGGCTACACAGTTGTAATAAATGAGCAAGTTCAGAGCACTTTATGATAGATAGTTAATGATGCTGTGCCTGAGCCAACAGGCCTATTTCCTCAGCATCTGTCATATTTCATAGTCATTAGCATACCTTTAATGGTTTCTTTTGAAAATAATTTCAACCAGGCCATGCAGTACACATCAATAAAGAAATAAAAGCACAGAAAAAAAACATTGGCATGTAGACCAATTCTGCTGGCCATTACTTTTGTTTTGAAAGATATGGTACCTTTTTTTTCATTTTTTTCATTTGTGCTTAAATTTAGCAAAATAAACTATATTACTATGGATGATTTGGGTAAAGGACATTAATTCAATTATTGAAGTACTTATCTAATATACTGTAGCTGTTTGATAGTAATTTAAAGTCAGATTACCCTGCTTATGGTTTTCTATTACAATCTTTGTAAAAACTTGGTTGTTGGGTCAAAGCTGTATGAATATTGATGTACTTGTATCTGTATTTGCTACTATACCTTGAAAACAGGTTAATGCTCATTTTAACTAGAAGTAGAAAAAGAGTGGCTATGTGCCCCTTAGGTACCCCAACTGGGCTATAGTTATAGTTTCACATGCCCAGTCCAATTTATCTTAAAAGGCAATTTGGTTTCATGTGAGAAGTCTATTCACAGGTATAGATCCAGCTCCATTACTGAAAATCCCTGGCAAGTGTAAAACAAGCCAGTTAGAAGGTTTACAGTTCTATAATTGCATTGCCCAACTAATTGTAAGTGCATATATAAAATACTTTCCAAAACTTAGAGTATGCTACCAAACATTGAGACAAATAATATTTGCTGATTCTTATGTAAGTGTAGAGCAATATGTTTAAAGAATACATTTATTTGAATTATAAGAGTCTAATATATTGCACCCATTTTAGGGACCCTTTTCAAATATTGTATCTTGGTGTAATTGTGCTTCGCGGTATTTAACTTGCACTGGACCTAGAGGCCGTGATATTGATTTTCTGAATCATAGATCTTTTAATCCCAGATAAAGTTCAGGTCTTTAAATTATTTTAATCAAATTAGAAATAATGTAAACTGCTGAGAATGGGTTCTGAACAGAGTGAGAAAACAAATGAAAAGTAATACAAGGGAAATTAACACATTGAAATGAAAGGATAAACAAGACAAAATCATTCCATTCTTCGCGATTGCTTGATCTAGAAATCACAGCATTTATTGAAGCCTAATCTGTGAGCCTACTAGGACTGCATAATTAATAGCTGAAGGAGTCTGCAGTTTGGTTAATTGCAGGTATGGAATCCATTATCTAAAAACTCTATCCTGAATTACAAGGAGCCCATCTTCCATAAACTCCATTTTTAATTAAATAATTATATTTTTTAAAAATGATTTCCTTTTTCTCTGTAATAATAAATCGGTAGTAGATTTAAGGCATAGAGATCCACATTATAGAAGGATCCCTTATCTGGAAAACCTCAAGCATTTTGGATAACTGGTCCGGTACCTGTGTATGTATGTATCTATAATTCTGATTCTCACCAGATTTATAACTGCTGAAATGGGTAGCTGCTCCAAGCAGCATTTTAGTTTCTAGACATTACAAACTGCTTTATGAGTATATTAAATTCCAGGTTTAGCAACACAAGTAAATTAATAGTGCATTACATTTTAAACTACTTTGCATAAGATTTTTCCTTTCTAGAATTACCAATTGTTCCTTTTATGTAGTGCACAGCAAAACAGCCTCTGGCATATTAAATCTTAATCAATAGCAATGCTTTACTAATTAGTGGAGTATCCTTATATACTGAGTAGATTGCTAGTCAAAATATAACTTATATTCTGAAAATTGCTTTCAACCAATAACCATCAGGTTTTCTAGAAAAAAAAAAGTGTCTCCAAACCGCAAACATTTTCAATGCATTTATGATGAGCTCTGATTTCATTTTATACGGACATTCCTGGAATATCATAAAATATTGTTTACTTTTTTATTGTGCCCACAACAAAACCAAGGGGTTATATGAAACTGTGTAAATAAAGCACTTTAAATTCAGAACCCACAGATTGCTTAAACAAAACATCATTATCTCATGTGGTAAAAGTAGCAAATAACCCTTCAAGGTTCCATGCAAAGGAAGATTTACTATTATTAACAATGATAACATGTACAGGTGTTAACTTAGAATATGCACAGAGCAGGTATACTTTAAAGGCAAAAATTGCAATGGTCTTCATTTGCTCTATTTTTTTTTTTTTTTATATCATGTTAATTTTAGTATTTATTCTTCACCACAGAGGGGCCAGATTTAGCTGCCTTTTTTTTTTTTGTGTGTGCGAGCTGCCACAATGTGTGCGAGCTGCCACAATGTTGTAGTACAGTTCATTGTTCAATCTTATGGGCTTTACATGGGTGATTATATCACTGAACCGTGTGCAGGGTTTTTAGCTTTACCCAATGCAGAACCTTTCAGACCCAAGAGTTTTTTTCCTTTTTTTTAATGTGCATTGTAATGTAATTTTATATGTTCATAAGGGTAAACGTGAGTAGCATATAAAGGCATGCCACTGTCATTCAATTACCTGAGATAAACTTGTATGTGGGCATGACCTTGGTTTGCCGTCCCAAATATTCATGTAAAGTCATCTTGAAGGCCCCTTATTTATTGTCCCGTATATTCTTGGAATTATGAATACTAAATTGATTTAGACTTACGTACATAATTGACCAATTGGTCAGGATTACTTGCTTAATTTTGGGGGTGCGTTAGGTTAGTTAAACAAATATCCATCCCATCATGAACATGTCCATTTGTTCCAAAACTTGAACCGTTGAATATTGAGCATTGAGGATGGTAACACATTAAAATCGCCTTCGCAAGTGAGCGGCTTAATTCCTTTGCAGCACCCTTCACTAACCCTATTAACAGCCATGGCTTTATTTTTTTAAATATTGAGGTTTTTATGTCTTACCGTGTACTATGATCAATATCAGTGACAAGTTTTAGGACAAAATATTTCCCTACATTTATAACTATAACTAAAAGTGCATATAAGTGTTAATATCAAGTGCATATTTATTTGAAGGTTGGGTCATTAGGCCCCCAGCATCTGTGTGATCTGCTTGGAAGTATGCCTGATTAACTATAACAGTAGTGTTTTCAAATTTTGTTTGCTTACTAGCCAAGGGCAGCCCCGACCAAAGGTTGGCAATCTGCGAATCCAACATCCAATATCATAACCTGATAAGCCACATATGTGTGTTTTATTGCATTGAATCAATAGTATCCCTTTATGTTCTTTGGATCTGAATGGATGTAATTGAAACTGAATCAAAATTCTGGATTATGTGCTATCGGTAGAATGTAATATTGGTCACAGTGTATGTAATTGAAATTCGCAATCACAAACCATTTTTTGCAACAAAATATATAATGAAAATGCAGAGCAGGTGTTAAAGGTTCACAATGCGCAATTAAGATTCTCAATGCAAAAAAAAAGCCTAATTAAGAATATTGCATTGTGACCATTATATTGTACAGGAATGAGATCTTTTAACAAAAACCCTCTATCCTGAAAGCTCAGAATTTTAGGAACACTCTCCCATTTTAAGCCAATGATTCTGATTTGTTTCATAATTACAGAGATAATGTAATTAAACAGTAATTTGTGCTTGATCCTAATTAAGTTGTATAAATCCGTACTAGTGGCATAAAATCCTATTGAGTTTAATCAAGGGGATCTAGATTACAGAAAAAAAACACCTTATTTTCAAAATATCAGATTCAGGCACCCCCCCCCACACACTCTAGAAACTCTGTTTGTTAAGAATAGCAGCTGCCATATTAAATTGGTGTCCAATGTGTAAAAGAACGCACCACCAGCTTGCAGGATTGGTGAACTACAGGTGTGCGGTAGGATAATTACATTGATATTAAATTGGTGTGACATCACTTCCTGTCTGAGTCTCTCCCTGCTCACTCTCCCTGCCCATAGCTCTGGGCTCAGATTACCGTAGGGAGGGGAGGGACAGAGGAGCAAACTGAGCATGCTCCCACCCGGGGCAATGAGATTTAAGCTAAAAACAGGAAGTCTGATACAGAAGCCCATGTGTACACAAAAAGAAGGAAAGAAATACTGTGTTTCTTTTGACAGAGAACTCAAAGCAGCACTACGTTGAGGGTTTACTGATGTTTACTGTTGTATTTATATAGACCTTTCTGATAAAGTTTACTTCGTTTTAGCCTTTCCTTCTCCTTTAAACACTGATTTCTGTATGTAGGTGCAGGAGTTAGGACTATTTAGAGAAACTTTTTCAATATAGAAGAATATATTTTTTGTCAATATAAGAAATGCTAATTAGTCTAGTACACCTAATCCATTTCCTACAAGAGATAAATTCTGTGCATTATCTTTTAATTTGAAACCTCTCCCACCAAATCATTTTACCATATAGTCGCCTTTTTAAAATGAAATAAACTTTTTTTTAATTTGTTTCTGAAAGATTAGTTTTATATCCATCTGTATGCCAATAAGCTGTTTTAAAATGAAAACGTGTCCTATTGAAAGGGCATGTTTTTTCTGCAAAAGAAACATACACACCTTTATGTACTTTTTTATAAAGATTTTTACACTTTTTTTCCTTACACATGCTACCTACTTCTGGAAGCCTTTGAGAGAAGAAGTATTCATTTAAAAAAAATAAAATACTGGCAGACTTAGTTCCTGCAGCAAAGTCCTTTAACATCCTTGGTTCTGTCTGAGGTTTTTCCCCCACACCAAAAACTCTCTCTCACTTAGCATGTAGCTAGCATCTCTGCTTACTCTGGGCAGAGAGCTTCCATTCTCCATGTAGTGAGTTGTCACTTACAGAACCTGTGCTAGTTGATTTACAGACAACCTCTGTTATTCTTCCCTTGATCTTATAGAGCATTCTGGGATATATGTACCTTCCCTCTAGAATTTTTTCATACACTGTGCCACAACTGTATTTTGTTCTTCAATTGTTTTGGAATCAGTATTTTGCTTGGATACACCTAAAATTCTGGGGTTATTGCTCATATTTTTTCAAGGGGAAATAACGGAAATGAACTTCCAATCAAAATTGGTTCTCCAAAGTAAATCCAAGGTTTAGTCAGAAGAGCTGACTATTTATCAATGAGTTCAGGGTATCTGGTAACTGGCCAGGAATGCTAGGGGCATTCATTGCCTAGCAGGACACATTGTTTGTTTTATTACCTGTGACTAGGAACTGTACCAAGCATATAATCATAACTCCTTACAGGAACACTGTAGAGTAATTATATGATATGTAGTGGTCATATTTTTTCCTACTGGGTCTGGATCTGATGAACCAAGAGTCAAACCTAGTAATGTTGGACTCTTTGAAAGCTTATGTGGGCCTCGGACAGGTCATACCCAGGGTTGCTCTACTACACCTACTAGTAAATTATTTGCCATGTAGAAATATAATTTCTACCAAAAACAATAATTGATCAGGTTAGTGATGAGCGACTGCTAATTTTCTGAACACAACTGTAACTTTTCTGTATTTTGGAGCTTTCTGCTTTTGTAAAGCAGATCCAATACCTTTACAAAAGTATTGCTTAACTATATTTAGACTAGTGTTAATATTTAATTGGTATTTATTTCCTTGTAGGCAAAAAAATTGAACGAAAAAGAGAGTGAACTGAAGCGTTTGGATGTGTATTACAAAGATCAACTGTCAAGGCTGGAAGAGAGGGTAAGTGTCACCCCTGTTAACACTTTTTTTTTTTTTTTTTTACAATAGTTTTTACTTAGTTTTATACAGATTGCATACATTTTGGGCCACCTGGCCACTGTAAAATTGCAATTAAAACTGTAAACCTAAAAAACAAACTGAAATTAAAGGAAACAAGAAGAAAGAAGAAGAAATCTGAGTAATACAGGTAACCTGTACAGTTAGTGGAAACCAATCTAACCATCAGTATCTATGAAAAACGGAAACACAGATGTGGTCTAAGGGCTTTCTCGTCAATTATATATTGTTGCTGATCTTGATGATAGTAAGGTCACTGGGCCTCACTGTGAAGAAAAATGCATAATGTTGACCAACTTAACCAGCCACCAATAAGAGGCCATCAGGTTTTGACCTGGGGGAATAAAGGATTATGGAATATCGGGCTGCAGGGAATCGCCGAGTCAGGAGACTGGACTACTTAAACTCTTTTCTAAATTTCTCTGTTGGCACTTTTACTATGGAAGGTGAGGAAATATCAGTGATTCTGGGGGGTACTGTAGTATGTGGGCATCCTGAGGTATACTTTTATAATATATTTGAAAGTCTCTTGTATCTCATCTTTATTTTTTATATAACACCAGTGAGTTACTCAGTACAGTCTAAAAACAAATACAAAACCACAAACCAAGATCACTTTTGCCACAACTATATTCAAATGCATATCTGGTCAGTGATCAGTTAAAAACTGTCTATTGTAGCAATTAGTCTACACCAGTACAAGGCTTTGGGAGAGTCAGGATGAAATGTGTCCATTGTCACAATTCTCTGCAACACAAACCTCTCCATATACACTAACTAAAAGGTTTTGTCCCCTGTTCATATTATGTTTATGTGCCTTTAGGAGATATTTTCTCACAATTGAGTTAATCTTTTTTAATGTCCAGACCTATGGTAGTACTTAAAAACAATTGTGGTTGTGCACAGAAAATATGTATCTGTTAAATCTAGGATTGAAAAATGGAGTATATTACAAACAATGTTACTTTAAAGGAAAAGGCAACTCAAAATCACATGGGTATGGGCATCCGCAGAAAACATAGCCATTTTTTCTGACTGCTTTAGAAATGTACCATCTTTATGTCAGTCACCATCATTAAATTAAAGCAGAAACATGCCACAAATATATAGAACTTTTCTTCCTTCCTCGTGTCTGTAATTTTGTGAAGATTCTGCTTCCGTACAAACAAACTTTTTGTTAGATTTCAAAGAGAATTTAATAATTTACTTTGCAGAAATCTGTTTTCTCTTGGGCATTAAAAGAATCTATTTCTGTTGAATGGTGTCATAATACAAAGTTAAACCCACTGTGATTCCATGTTTTATGACTATAAAACACAAAAACTGCCAAGCGATTCAATACTTTATGGACACTTCATGTAATGGATCTGTTATCATGTAACCTATCATCCAGAACACTAGAATACAGCTATGCTTATTCAAGATGAATGTGTATTTTTTTTTTTTTTATTTAAACAAAAATCTAATTTACACAGAATGTGATGATATACTAGCTATTCATGGTTTATGCACTATAAAGTAGATTTTCCATTAACAAGCCATTTTTACAATGACCAAGCTTCCTGTTTCATTTCCATTTTTGTTCTTAAAAAAAACTTCTCTCTGGTTTTCTTACTATTTAAAAGCTGACCAGCATCATCTGCCTGCAAAAATGTATAATAATTTCTCTTGATTATGAGAAGTTTTTGCTGATACTAATCTGTTCTCTTGTCATCTTCTTTTATTATCGTTGTCTCTGCTTTTTCCATTCTTTGTACAAAATAGGAAGCATTTAATTGGAAAAACCAGAGTAATCAAAAAGTCAGTTAATCATCTAGATGAGCTGTGACACTTCATGATGCAATCACTAGGAAAGATAACTAACTAGAAGTGTATTAGAAACAGCAGAACGATTTACATATGATGTGAGGTCTTAAGTGACATTTACTGATGTGTAAAAGGCTTTGATATACACTTCTTATTGACAATGAGTGTTTTAATGGTCCAAGTAACCTATTGCTGTAGTAGAACTGCAGTGAAAATAAACATTAGCTAGGTGATAACAACATAGTTTTGAAAATGAAATCTTTCAAAACGGCAGTGTATTTTGCAAACCTTTCAATTGTTTGATTTATATGTGTAGAAAATAGCTCACCATTCAATTGCCTTGTGGCAAAGGTAGTTTATTTAGCCCATAATCATTTGCAAAAAAGGGGTAAAGTTTGTCCCCTCCAGGCCCTTTATTAAGCCTAATAAGTCCCACACCAAAAGACCTCAATATAAAGGGTAAGTGGGGAGTAAAGGAGGTTGGGACTACAAACTCCTCCTCTTCCTAGAGTGATGTCATCCCAGTACCATGTAGAATTTAACACCACAAAATTTCAATTCTTTCCCCTCTTTAGTGTGGCTTGCTGTACATACACTGGCTTGTGATTTGTAATGAATTGACCATTTTCCATTTCTGTATCACCTTTTTGAACCCATCTGGTAAAGTCTTTTACCACAATCAAACATTCACCATTTGTAACAGTTAAAGGTTCAATGAAATGATCCTGAGTATTAGAGCATTGGCTAATCTATAAGAAGAAGCTATTTGAAAAAAGATATCCCCCTCTTTATTTCTGCTCAAATCTAGCATTCCTTCAGAAACTGAGCAGGTCACATTTCTGGATCTAAACAATATTTAGCAACACTTCAACACAAATGTCTTGGAACATAATAATTGTGACTAAGGGATGGTAGTAAAAACCACTGTTGTAACAAGGTCAGCAATTTTTGTCTTCTTGAAATCCATACTAGACTTATCTACTTTCTATCACCAGGGCCTTTTTGTCTCTTGTAACGTGTGGCTTTTCACCAGCTTAAGCAAAACAGCCTAAATAATGGTAAATGCAATAGTGGCATAATGTATATGTGACAAACTCTTCCTGAAAATGATAAAAAAAATAGCTATTGATCCTTGCAGCTGTTGTGTCATCTTTATTGATCAGACAATGGAAAAATAAATCGCAACCTATAGGAAATGCTGGCATTATGGGGGCACTGGCTTGATAGAAGGCCATTTATCATCTCAAATGGAGACTGTCCAGTCTTGCTCAGCAGTCTGTCTGCTTCTTTTCCATACAACTATTGATTTTGTACAGCACAGAGCCAAAGTGCTGAATATTAACACCATCATTGCATGAGTGAACTTTTATATTTGCAACTCTAGAATCTGCACCTATTAGGAACGCACCATTGATTTTACTTATCAGTGGCGCATTTACTCTATGCTAATACTTCTTAAAGTGATACTAACACTAAAAAACTACTTTTCAAAATATGAATGTACATTAAAAGTTAGCTATAGGCCATGTTGATTGTTTTTTGCTGAGAGGTTTGTTTTTTGTAAGTTATTGTTATTTGAAGTTTCTAAACCTGACTGTTTTGCCAACCTGACTGTCCCATCTCAGCCTTTCCGTTAGAGTTTTTATTGCTAACGGACTCCTGCTGCACAAGTATGGCAGCCCCTACAGGAACATGGGGCATCAGACCGGTAATGTAAAAGCATCATGCAAATACTTTATGGCAAATTTATAAGTAGCTTTCAAGGTAAATATTATGATAGATGTAAGAAAGAGTTTAATTTCTGGTGTCAGTATCACTTTAAAGTCTTTCTTTATTTGGCCTATTATGCAGATCTTAAATACAGGTATGGAATCCATTATCCAGAAAGCTTTGAATTACAGAAAGACCCTCTCCCATAGATTCTATTTTATCCAAATCACAATATTTCCCTCTACCATAAAAAATTTTTTTTTAGTTGTAATATTGGTGTGTAGGCAGCTATCTTGGGGGATTTTGCCTGATCCTCTGCTTTCAAAAAAGAGGCCGTTTTTTCTCCCAACTCGGTGTAACTGTCACACTGGGACTTGGATTTCTTCTATTAAGTGCTATTCTCATGTGTATCAAGGAACTGTTATCTTGTGTAAGGGGGCTGTTATCTGTTTACCTTCTCATTGCTCTGTTGTTAGGCTGTTGGGAAAGGAAGGGGTGTGATATCACTCCACTGAACAGTTTGATGCCACATATGCGTAGGATTACCAAAGTATGTGGCATGTGGAGGCCCCATAAATAAAATAGTGAGTTGTAATTGTAGCCAGCATATTTACTGCATTTTATCTAGGGTAAAGTCACAAAAAAATTACCTCAGAAAACAATTTATTTTTGAAAAGTACATGTATTGCACTAAACTTAGTGGTTTTAAAAAAAGATATATATCTGAAAACTGCTTGAAAGATTGCATTTTACAGTATATTATCTATATTACAAAATAAAACTTTCTAAATAAAAATGCCTTTGATCTTCTGAATAGATTGATGTCGATTATGCAAAGGATTGCACAACTATAAAAACTATGGTCTGTGTAAACACCCCAGAATGTATGTTGTGCACATTCTATGGCATATATATATCTACCACTGCAAAAACATGCTTCCTATTTTGTGTGTGCTAAAAAATGCAAAAAATTAAGCCCACCCTCAGAAATCCAATATTTCTCTGAAGAACACATTGTGCAAAAATTGGTAAATATCTCTTACTCCAAACTACAAAGCAATGCTTAATTTTTTTTATAATTCTGTAAATCAGAAACTTGCATTTTACAGCATCATATGCTCTGCATATCTTTACATTCTTACCAAGGCCAAAAATCCTAAATATGAATGACAGGGGTCTGATGACCAGTATGCATTGGAATACCAAAGTATGTGCGGATCCTAATCTGAAAATATTGCATATGTTTTCTCTGGCTTCTGCAGAATTAGCACCCTGTATCTATATTATGCATCTTAACACTCCCTGACTATATGAAGACTGAAGAAAGCTAGATAATTTTACATGTACATGTCTCTTAAGAAACTGTGCAAAACGAACCACACAATACAGTGTTTGTAAAATGCATTCGTAATGACTCAACATTTAAATGAACCAGTGAAATCCTTTCATAAATTGTATATTAAACATTTAGTACTGAATCTGTGAATGGGTTCCAAAAACTTGAATCATAATCAAGAAAAGGTTCCCCAAATGCTAGACCTGTGTGATCTTGAAACATCCTTGTGCATCACTAGTGGCCCCTGATGCACTGCTTGAACCTCGGTTTGTAAATGTATTTTACTGATATGACTTGTCTTATGATGTATATAGATGTTATTTTTCTTTTGTTTTGCAGAGTGCCCAGTTTTACAAGGTTACCACTGAACAATACCAAAAAGCTGCCAGTGAGGTGGAGGCCAGATTCAAGTAAGGCTGTGTGGTTGGTTAAAAGCTCAGAGGAAAAATAGTAACTGCAGCAATCATTCATGAAATATTTACAATGTATTGCGGAGGGTTGTTTCCATGTACGTTACAACCTAATGGCAACAGCGTGCCACACTTTGAGAAGTGAAACTATACCCCTATGTCCCCAATATTGTAGCAGGATTGCACTGAATCCTTTACACCACACATAATGTCATTTGTATTCCATAAAATATTGAGAAAGAACATATTTATTGTCAACTGAAACAGAGTACTATAAAGTACTATAAAGTAACAGAGTATTCTAGATCAGTGCTTAATAATATACTAGTCTGGTTCCCCTTTAATAATATAGCAGTCTAGTTTCCCCATAAAACCCTCTTTGCTCACAATGCTGACAGGTCAGCGTGTTTTCTTTTAGTTTAACTTGATCAGCTACTAGTGGCAATTTCTAATTACTATTATTTGTATTACTTATTATTAACACATTTATAATGCACTGACATTACGCGACACTGTACAATAAATGGATGCATGCATTGAAAATAGAGATTTACATACAGTATAAAGCAACGAATAACTAATACAAAAGGTAAAGCAGGCCCTGCTAAAGGAACGTACAATTATTATCCACCATCCTGCAGTTGATGGTTAAAAAAAAATGTCTAATAGGCCTGCTGCATGAAGGCCATAGGCAATGCCCGAGCCCTCCAATTTGTGATGGTGTTCTTTTTTCTGCTTGCCAAGCTCCTGATTAAATTTGTGGACTGACTTTGGCCTTTCAGCTGCCTTTATTTGTTTATGCTTTTTTCAGCCTTACATAAGCCAGAACAAGATGTGAGAATCCATCACTTAGCACTGTGTAATTCTGTAATAAGGGCATGTGAAGGAACATATCTTTCCTGCAGCCATGTTACATCTATTGTCTGCTGATATGCTCTGTGCATGAGCACTTAGGGGCTTTCTCTTTAGCCTGATCTAGTAAGTGTTAATCTTCACAGATATTATATTAAGCTTTCCTCTGCTTACTCATGAAAAGCCTCATCAATTAACAACCCCTGCACTTCCCGCAGATAGTATACAATGCACAAAAAAATCTGTGATAACATACTCTTTGCTCATGGCATTTGTTTCTGAACTACACAGATTACATTAAAACAGCACTACAATAACATTCTTTGGTTCCCATTCTAATTCATGAATAATATTTCTAGAAGTTGCACTCTAACCAGTTTTATTAGATTATGAAGATGTCTACCTCCTTAATGAAAAGTTTACACAAGAAAAAAGAATGCAATTACTTAAAGAACATGGCTTTGGGTGAGGATTTTGGCTTTTGCAAACTAATTACTGTACATTTCCACATTTGTATTCGCCTTCCTTCCCATGCTAATTAAAGGGATGGTAACAAGAAATGCATCATCTGGCATGGTAAAAATTATATTCCCCCATAGCAATTAGTCGATGTGTAACTGCTTTATTATTATGTTATCATCACAGTAATTAAGGAGTAGATATTATTTCTCCTTTTTTCACCCTCTGCACTTTTTTAATTGGCATCTTGGCTATTTTTCACAGTACATAGCCTGCTTTGGTTAAAACCACAATCACTTAGTTGCTTTTGTTCATTTTGAACAAGTTTGCAGTCAGCTGCTCAGTATTGTTTTCCTTACTTAAGAAGCATTTATTAAACAGCTGATTTATTACATTTCTACAGATAACATCTCAAGTGTATTCACAATTGAGTTTTTTCCCAAATATTGGGAAGTTAATCAATGAAAAACTTCCCAAAAATGCAAATAGAAGCGTTTGAAACCTAAAATGTGCTTAGCTGCTATTGAAGAAGTCAGTGGAAAGGGAATCCTTAGTATTCACGGAAGTTTACATTTTATTTTTTCCTTATTTAGCACAGCCTGATATGGATTATTATGGTTAAATAATTTGAATGAGATAATACAATGTTTAAATATTTGTCCCATCAAATTACAAAAAATAATTTCTCAGCCTGATAAAACATAAAGGGGGAATGTAATAAAATCTCAAGCGTTACTTAAAATGGTGTTTTTGCAAATGTTTAGCACTACTCGCAATTAAAACATTGCACATTATCGCTAAGCAAATGTTAGCATTAACACCTGCTCTGGGTGTTCATTTTGCAAAAAAAAAACCCTTGCGATTGAGAAAATTCTATACCGCTAATGAAAACCCAGCATCCATACACACACCCCTCCCTACTCTCACATAAATTATCTATACATATACATATACTAACTATAGAGCTTAGTATCACAATAGCCTTTGATATTATGTCTGTCCAAAAAATCATCCAAGCCATTCTTAAAGGCATTAACAGAATCAGCCATCACAACATCACCCGACAGTACATTCCACAACCTCATTGTCCTCACTGTGAAGAACCACCTACGCTGCTTTAAATGAAAGTGCTTTTCTTCTAGTCTAAAGGGGTGATCCACTTTATGGGTAAAAATGCCCCCTGCTATTTGTCTCTAATGTCCTTGTAAAGTGTAATTATGTCCCCTTGCAAGCGCCTGGCCTTAACTTGTCCCTTCAGCACCCGCACTTGATGTAACCCAGTGCACTTCCTTATTTATAGACTTGTGCCAACCCTAGCCTGCTCAGACATCATGGAAGGGGAGGGGCATGCAGGCACATCTGTATAAAATTCCACGTATGGAGGTGGAAGCGGGACACTACAGGGTAAAGTTCAGCCCAAATCCGCCAATGAACATTGCGCGGAAGTTGGCCAGAACCCGCGCAAGCCACCCTGCACATGACTACTGTATAGCCATTAATGCTGAACTGGGCAAAAAGACTCATGTTTACATAGTACATAGGGATCCTTTAGAACTTAACACTTACATTTTAGTTTTATGCAGCTTATGACAGCTTTACTGTCAAGTACATGCTGCAGAGTTCTTTTATTTTTTTTATTATAGAGAAAATGAAAAAAAAATAGGATTATTTTTCTTAAAAAATGACTCTATGGAAGATGGCCTTTCCATAATTCTGAGCTTTCTGTATAACAGATTTCTGGATAAGCGATCCCATACAATGAAAAACTGAAAAACTAGTTATAATAGTAATGCATCTTTTGATCTATTTTTTTATTTAATACATACTTATATATGTTATACTTTTTTTTAACAATGGTTGTTTATATCACAACATGTGTACAAGGCAAAATCCTTGTTAACATATTAAAAACAAATAAATCTGTTTACATGAAAATCTATAACACAGTCTACATGAAGTATTTACAAGCAGAGGTTGCAATGGCTTCATGTTTGCTTGACTTGGTATCTGTTCCTATGTTTTATGGCTGTATGTCTGACAGTAATTGCTTCTGGAGTTTTCCCAACAGTGAAAACTGTGCATTAAGTGAGCATAACAAGTACCTTGGATCAATAACGAGGCCAGCACTTTCCTCTTGTATGCTAATCCAGGAAAATTCTTTGCTGGTGGAATTAGAATCATTATTGTTGAGGCCTCATCAATATCACATTTGAGTGCTGGAAATGGATATGGTGGCATATGATAAAACAATGAGTGCAGACAAGATATCCAGGGATTAAAATGGGTATTGACTGTGGAATGAAAAGGCTCATTTGATTTATTACATGCCAAGAGCCGTGATATGTGTGGGTCTCTGTTAATGTCACCTCTGGCATTTTATAAAACACACACCTTCCATGTTCTTCCTTAAATGTGTATGTTATGGGTTGACATAACCTTTCCATCAATATGCCACTAGCACTTTGCTCCGAGGGCATTGCTATACATAGTAAATGGAGTTAGAGGTAACTTAAAAACCAACAAACATTTTAAGATAAAATGAATAGACAGTTCATCAGTTATTTTTATTACATTACTAGCATTGGCTGTTTGTTTTCCTTTCACAGAAAAGCAGCAGCTGTGTACTAAATGCCTTCCTCTATTTTATGCAAGAATATGTGCAGTATATTAATTTCACCATTTGGTAAATACACTTTTAAAATCCCATAGGACTGAATAGAAAGTGGGTGTGTTTTTCTGTGGCAAGCTCTAATCTCATTTTCCCATTTTGATAAATCTGCATCATAAGGTATCAAATAATTGCTCTGTGAAATCTGTGTTGTTCTTAGCACTTCATCCAGGTTGTTACATCAGTCTATAAGTGCTTATTTGCCATTGCCATGAGCACTGTGTGAAGCACCTGTACATGTGGCAATGGCCAGTGAATGTGCCACATTTTAATCAGGTACAGCATTGTCACGCATAAAGGAGCGTAGTATGTAACACATCCTATAGACGGAAAGTAATTATAAGGTTCCCCAGTGCACCTTTTTCTACATGTGATCCTGTTTCTGCTGTCGGTAAAATCTGTTATCATTATAGTTTAAGGATTGCTCTGACTCATAGACAACCATCTAACCTAGTCACTTCTGGGCTAGTTAACCTTCCTCTTATGTTCTGTTTTCAAAATGATATGATGTATCCTGTGCTTAGCATGTAATAAGCATATTTAGACTGCAAACTCTAGTACTAAACAAATATATATGATTAAAGAAACCTGATCAGTTAAATAATCTTATTTTTGTGATTAAGGCAAAATTGATGATGCCTTTTTTTTTTTTTTTTAACCTTCTAGACGATACGAGGCTCATCCAGTGTGTGCTGACCTGCAGGCTAAAATTCTCCATTGCTATCAGCAGAACCCACAACAATCTCTTGGCTGCTCTTCATTGGCCAGCCAGTACATGCATTGTGTCAACAGTGCCAAACAGGTGAGTGTGAAGCTGCTGCAGAGCTTGGTTTGCTGGGAGGGAGAATGCTTATTTGCAACATGTTTTATTTAAAAATAATGCAGTGTTTAATTTTCTTTTAATTTTTATTGTAATGCTAAATTTTAAATGCGCGTGGAAGTTCCTTGCTGTGTAAGCAAGGTTTTCCTTCCCTTTTAACCTTTATCCCATCTTCCACCAGTATTTTGTCCCAACTCTTTTGTCCTTTTCATTTTATCTCACCACTTTGATCCCTTGTATTTATTTCCACCCCTACAACTCTTTTTGCCTAGCCTTCCCTGTGCCCTGCATTTGCCCCTTCTCTTTCTGTCTGTATTTTCCACCATCTCCTCCAGCTAAATTCACTGATGTACTTCTACTGCTGTCTTAAAGGAAAACTATACCCCCAAAATGAACACTTAAGCAACAGATAGTTCATATCATATTAAGTGGCATATTAAAGAATCTTACCAAACTGGAATATATATTTAAGTAAATATTGGCCTTTTACATCTCTTGCCTTGAGCCACCATTTTGTGATGGTCTGTGTGCTGCCTCAGAGATCACCTGACCAGAAATACTACAACTCTAACTGTAACAGGAAGAAGTGTTGAAGAAAAAGACACAACTCTGTCTGTTAATTGGCTCATGTGACCTAACAAGTATGGTTTGTTGGTATGTTTGTGAGTACAGTGAATCCTACGATCCCAGGGGGTGGCCCTTATTTTTTAAAATGGCAATTTTCTATTTATGATTACCCAATGGCACATACTACTAGAAAAGTATATTATTATGAAAATAGTTTATTTACATGAAGCAGGATTTTACATATGAGCTGTTTTATGCAATATCTTTCTATAGAGACCTACATTGTTTGGGGGGTATAGTTTTCCTTTAACAAATTTTTATATTTCATTATATACATATGTATTTTTATACACTTCTTTTAAATCTTCCACTTTTTCTATATTTTATAGTAAGCAACAAATATTAGACACAGATATACAGTCTATATTTAGTCTTTTGGGTTTACTGTGTTCTTTAATATGTTGCAGTCAGTAACTTATCATCAACTGCTCAGAGAATATGGCAGGAGTGGTAAGGTTTAAACCTCTTGGACAACAGTGATCAAACACCTTTAATTTTGCAATTGTACTGCAATATTGAAAAAGTTTAATGCTTGAGAACGTAAGGTACAAAGTTTGCTGGAAGGAAAAGAGAAAACATATTGTATACACACACTGGGGATCTGCATCTTGCCCCTTCGATAATCTTGTGAAATGAAAGTTTAGGAACTAACATCCCAAGAACGTTTAAAAACACGGAATTTGCTTAATCTTTAAGAGGTTAGTCCATGGTATCTTTTGCATGTAATTTCCTCTACTCTCCAAGGAAAAGTGCAGAAACCTCCTTTGATAGAGATAAGGAGTGCAAATCTTGTGTTTTGCGAAGAATCTTTAAATGTCAAATGTGATGCTAAAGCAAACCAGTTTCACCACCATGATGTGTATAGTACAATTGTGTATAGAGCTGGACAAGGACATTTCATTTTGGCACTATATTTCATAGCAAATTACTTTAACATAGTGGGAGATTAATTCATAACATACATATAATGATGTTTCACATTCATATAAAAGTGTTATTAGTTTTAGACGGTGCCTCTGTCTGATATTTTTTGCCTTTTTATTTTTGTCTGCTAAACCTTTAACAAAAAAATTAGGTGAGCCAGCCGAAAGGTGCATCAGTGCAAAGACTAATCAATGCATGAACAGGAAAAAGGTGCTCTGCTTACAATCCTCCTCTAAATTATCTGTTGTTTTCTTCCAGAGTCTGCTTGGGAGAGGAGGGTAGAAGTCCTGTTTGTGGAGAAAAAGCATCTTAACCCATTTTATTATACAGCCTCGGGAGACAACACAAAGTAATATAAAACATAACATGATCGTTTGCTTGTTTTGCAGTTATTCTTTATATCCACTTGGGTTACATTAAATTTATAAAGATTTCTATTGGACTCTCTTCCTATCATGTTAAGTGGCATGTGTCATGTTTTGTTAGACAAACCTTATCTATTGGCCTGTGTATTAAAATGCACTTGATGACTTTTATGTAATGCAACCTGATGTTATATTATCTTTCACTGTATTTAAATGTTGCATATTGACATCTGTGCCCTAGATTTTGTCTGTTTTAAGTCAGGATTCCTAATAAAAAATAATAAAAATATATTTTCTGATCAACTTTTTCACCTTCACCAAATGTGTTGTTACTTGTTCAGACTTTGAAACACTAAGGGGCCGATTCACTAAGCTCGAGTGAAGGATTCGAATGAAAAATACTTCGAATTTCGAAGTATTTTTTTGGTACTTCGACCATCGAATTGGTTAAATTCGTTCGAATTCGAACGAAATCGAACGAATCGAACGAAAAATCGTTCGACTATTCGACCATTCGATAGTCGAAGTACTTGCCCTTTAAAAAAAACTTCGACCCCCTACTTCGGCAGGTAAAACCTACCGAAGTCAATGTTAGCCTATGGGGAAGGTCCCCATAGGTTTGCTAATCTTTTTTTGATCAAAGGATTTTCCTTCGATCGTTGAATTAAAATCGTTCGAATCGTTCGATTCGAACGATTTAATCGTTCGATCGAACGAAAAATCCTTCGATCGATCGATCGCAGGATTAGCGCTAAATCCTACGACTTCGATATTCGAAGTCGAAGGATTTCAATTCGAGGGTCGAATTTCGAAGTATTTTTAACTTCGAAATTCGACCCTTAGTGAATCTGCCCCTTAGCTACATCAAGGATTACACAAAAAAGGTTTGCTGAAATGGGTAACAAAAAGGTGAGTTTTGCCTTTAATTTCTCCACAATAATTTTATAAACTGGAATATTCTAACAGGAACAGGCAAGCCAGTTGCTCCAATCCATTAGGCCAGCTCACATATTGGAGCTCACTTTCCACAGGAAAGCTGTCCTGTGGAAAATTACTTAATTCTAATGAGAGTGTTAGGAAGGTTTCTCTGAGCAGGGCACTGCATGAAGGTTACCTGTCTGTGTTTGGAACTACCAAGGAGCAGAGGGAGTCCAAGTGACTTGAGAGTCTGAAGTGACTGTGAAAGCCAAGGGGCTGAGCAATCCCCCAAAGAAGTATTGTGAGTACATGGGTGGACCCCCCTTATGTGTTTTGCTGGTAGTTCACAAGGCGCTCTTTTAGTGAAGAAACTCATCAGATGTATAAAGGTAGCGCCCAGTGTGCAGAAATTATTTTTATGGTTTATGTTTTGTATGCTGTAATGATCACCCCTGTGTTTAAAAAAAACTGCCTAAATGTGAAGAAAGTGTATGTTGTGGATCCTTCAAGCTTAATGGTGGAGGCTGTGGGCAAAAGTTGCTAGGAAAAGCAAATGCTTGAAAATTCAAAGCGACATGCATCATCTTAAAGGCAAGATTGATGGCTGACAACCGTGAAGTTGTAAAAAGTGTACTGTGAGCCTAAACTACCTATGTTGTGGCTTGCAGTAGCTGTAGGACGGTGTAAGTGCAGAAATGGGAAGAAAAGCAGAAAAGGTTCTTTGAAAGAAGTGTTTGCTAAATTTTGAACAAGAGAAAAGTTTGGGATGTCAAAGTTATGCTGCTGGAAAATGTTTACCACAAAGTGATGTGAGTTGCTAGAACAAACATGAACCCGCTGTTGGTGTTAAATATTGATGGGCGAATCTGTCCCGTTTCGCCAAACAATGTGCGAAATGGAAAAAATTCGCAAAACACATTGAATCAATGGGCGTCTAAATAATTTTGATGCGCGACAACTGTATTTTGGAAGTGTTTCCTTTCTCTTCTGAGGTAGTAGTTATTGCCATTCCCATAATACTGGAAGAGGTACAATGGGCAAAATCATCATCATCATGTGTGGTGGAACAAGCTTTTACTATATTTGAGATATTGTCTGATACACGTGGCAGGGCCAGATTACAAACTGGTGAAGTGGGTGATTGTTTCTATGACTTAGAGATCTTCAGCATCCAAGCACAGAGAAATCCTCTAGCCGTGGTTGCCAGGAAATGCAGCCTAGCGAGTTTTATTTTATTGCTAAAGCTTAGCCAGGATTAGCAGCGTTTAAACCATCCAGACAAGGAGTCAATCGAAAACATACTCCTGTGTTTTGTGCATCTCATTAATAACTTTAAGGGGCTGATTCACTAAGCTCGAGTGAAGGATTCGAATGAAAAATACTTCGAATTTCGAAGTATTTTTTGGGTACTTCGACCATTCGAATTGGTTAAATTCGTTCGAATTCGAACGAAATCGAACGAATCGAACGAAAAATCGTTCGACTATTCGACCATTCGATAGTCGAAGTACTTCCCCTTTAAAAAAAACTTCGACCCCCTACTTCGGCAGCTAAAAGCTACCGAAGTCAATGTTAGCCTATGGGGAAGGTCCCCATAGGCTTGCCTGTGATTTTTTGATCGAAGGATTTTCCTTCGATCGTTGGATTAAAATCCTTCGAATCGTTCGATTCGAAGGATTTAATCGTTCGATCGAACGGAAAATCCTTCGATCGATCGATCGCAGGATTAGCGCTAAATCCTTCGACTTCGATATTCGAAGTCGAAGGATTTCAATCCGAGGGTCGAATTTCGAAGTATTTTTAACTTCTATATATATATAAACTAACGCATGGTTTTTCCTTTACCATGCGTTAGTTTCCCTCTACCCTGTGTTAGTTTCCCCTGTTTGTTACCCACCCCCTGTCTTTCCAATACCCCCCATGCTCTGGCTTCTGGCACATATGAGGCATTCCTTGTGGTCTCTTAGACCCTATTTGCAGCTAGGTGGATGTACCCCCAATGATACACTTCCAGTCGTGCACATTACTCGGGAGGGTCACGTGTCTGAATGCCCCTGCGATCTCAAGGTGGATGACCGGACCCCTTGCCCAGTGCACTTCAGGTTACAGATGCTGGTTCTCTTTGAACATGTCCCCCAGGACCTACCATATTTAAACCTGGCTCTTTCACCATAACCTTTATTAAAAATAATGGTCTAGCCAAATTTAGGTTGAGCCATCTACTTTAACAGCATCACTTGGCATTACCGTTGGCTTGCTTTCTAGCCACTCGGACAGACTCCGCCTCAGCTCAGGAGCACGTATCATCAGCTCAGGAGCACGTACCATCGCCTCGCCACTTTCTGCCACTGCCGATACGTACCCATACCCACCCTTCCTTATGTTCCTTCCTTATGTGTACCTCCCCTCGCAATTATCATGAGCCTGCAGCACGATACACATTCATCTCCCTTTTATTCACAGCAGACTATTCCCCATTCAGTTCCGTACCTAATACCTGTAGATCGCTAGTTGTGATCCTGTTATCTATTACTTTGTGATTATTTTTCTCCTGTTAGAAATAAGTGAACTTTGATCCTTGAACTTGATCTCGTTGCTATCCTTCCAGGCCCTAGCGACGCTCACCTTCACATTGAGTTTACAGCCAGCCTGAACTACACCAGATCTATTGCTGATACCACACCCCTTACTTCATCTCCATAATGACCATTCCCGCGGACTCCACGCCTTGAATACAAGCGAAACCTCTCTGCTGTTTCCCCGACTGATATCCACGGTAGCTCTCAAACAGCCGCAGCACCACTGGATGCTCCACACCGCTGCGCACTCTAAGGCGCATCACGCTACCGATCTCCTGCCTCTGATCTGATGGATCTCATGGCCCACAACAAGGTACACCACGTTCCAGCACTTTTACGGCCGGACCAGTCGACAAATACAGGTAACCGCTGTGGAACCGCCATTACATCTGTCACTACTTGACATTTCCCTCCATGATGACCCACCTGGCGATCAATGCGTTAACTAACAGACATCACACAATGTTTCTTTCCCTCAAGCGTAGATACAACTTTGTATCGCTTTATACATCTACTTTGTCAAGGGACTTGTATCTCTATTATGAACTCATATATTTTTATGTTGCATTGACTTTGAGTAACGAACTACCGATATTGTCTAAATTTCACTATTTGTGTCAAGTCAGCGTTGGAGCTCTTATTAATCTCTGTATATATTAATGTTAACATGTACTTTTTCTGCAATTACTGCTTGCCTTGATATGTATATATTATTAACCTCCCCTTTTTTCTTTGATGGTTTCACTTCACCTTACTCCCACGCCCCTTTTGTTGCATACTGTTTATCCACTTAACATTCCTGACCTATGACATCACTTTCCCTCCCTTCACTTTCCCTCCCTATTTATATATATATATATATTATATATATTTATATATATATATATATATTTATATATATATATATTTATATATATATATATTTATATATATATATATATATATATATATATATTTATATATATATATATATTTATATATATATATATTTATATATATATATATTTAAATATATATATAAATATTTATATATATATATATTTATATATATATATATATTTTATATATATATATTTATATTTATATATATATATACATTTTTTTATCTAAAGTACAAAATAGTCCGAAAAGAATGGTAATCACTACTCAGTATAATTCAGCTACATCTGTTATTAAAAACATTGTTAATAAAAACTGGTCGATTTTAGCCAGTGATAATAGCTTGCCAGATACTGTAAAACAAAAACCTTTGTGGGGTTTCAAAAGAGGGAAGAACCTCAAAGATATTTTGATGCCCACAGACCCCTTAGAATGCTATAATGTGACCCCCTTACGTTTGGCGCCACTTAAAAATGGATGCTACAGATGTGCAGGTTGTACAACCTGTAGGAACATGATTACAGGTAAATATTTTTATCATCCACACACTGGCAGGCAGATAGAAATCAGACATCGCATAACGTGCACTACTACGCATGTAGTTTATATTATAATATGCCCATGCGGACTGACCTATGTAGGTAAAACCCAAAACACTATCCGGGAACGCATGGGAAATCATAGATCATCCCTAAGGGCAGCTTTTGAGAAAGGACACACCGATATCCCCCTATACAAACACTATCTAGAAAAAGGTCATGGTCCTCCAACTTTCCGATTTATGGGTATAGACACTATCCCCATTCCAAGAAGAGGAGGCGACCGTGGTCGCCTATTATTACAAAAGGAAACATTTTGGATTAAGAAACTTAATACCGTTTCCCCTAAGGGTCTAAATGAATACTGTTCCTATGTATCCTTTTTAGACGAACGCTGAATTTGTTTTTATCTGTTAAATTTAAATAGTGAATTTTATACATTTTGGATATTTTTATGTTTTTACCCCTAGGTGGCAGCACTGATCACCGTCCCAATGAGGATCATGGGACTTGTTGGCTTGAAATTGGACACTTTCTGGTAGGGGTGGCTTGTGTGGGGGGAGTGCACATATGTGGCTATAAATGTGTGGGATAAACCAGTTGTATGTATCTTGATAAAGGCCCCATTGAGGGTCGAAACGTCGATCTAAATAAAGCTTATATTTTTTCTTCAGATAAGAGTCCCTTGCGTGCAACAGCTTTTCTTCTACAGATTTTATATATATTTTTATATATATATTTATATATATATATATATTTATATATATATATATATTTATATATATATATATATATTTATATATATATATATATTTATATATATATATATATTTATATATATATATATATTATATATATATATTTATATATATTTATATATATATATTTTTATATATATATTTTTATATATATATATACACACACACACATTTTTTATGTGACCATTAAAGCTCAAGAAGCTACAGCACTGCTGTGAAATGTCCTGTTTTTTGCCCTTTTCTCTCTTGCTTTTCTCAGGATCCAGTGCTGCTCTAATGCTGGACCTGTGCATCGACATTCTCTCCGTGAATGGTCTGATCGTTTTACCGCAGTAAATGAGCCCACAGGGACACTTTACATTGTAGACCACCATAGCGGTATCGCAGGTCATTCGTTGCCTGATTTTATACCGCTTCCCTGTGTGTGGATGGGTAAAATATGTGCCCTGTATTAAGGAACTACACAGTACGCAACCCATGCATTTATATACACCCGGACGCTGTGTAAGAAAATGTTGGGTATTGGATCTTTGGTATTTACTCACAGGGTCAGAGGGACTTAATATTTCCTTCAGATTGCTACCCCTTCTAAAACTAAATCTGGGCTTCTCAGGTAACTTCTTAGTTAGTGCGTCATCAGTCTTTAAAATGGGCCAGTGTTTTAATACGCTACTTTTCACAGCTGTGCTGTTCACCCCATATTTACTCACGTAATATAGGTCATTACTCTCACCCCCATCTCTGATGACCTGCTTCTGTTCCTGTATGATCTCCTCTCTATCCAAAGAGAGAGCCCAGTTTTTAATCTCCAAAAGCAATTTTTCGGGGTATCCCCTCTCTAGGAACTTATTATACATATCTGTGAGATCCCCTCGCCTCTTACTATCATCACTATCAATGCGCACCACCCTAAGCATCTGT